>NW_004524628.1:2419056-2436342 GCF_000260255.1 Octodon degus
AAAAAAAAAAAAGAAGAAAAGAAAATTCTAATTTTCATTATATCAGTCTGATTACTGGAAATCCACCAACCTCTGATCGACGTTCTGTACCTTGGCATGCAACGGTTCCATCTATCCGCCTCCTTTCACACCTCACCGTGTATTCTGGGCCTAAGCTTCCCTGGGTTGCTTCACTCCTAACAGGCCCCCTAGCTGGCAGATCACTGTGCCCTGAACCTTCTCAGCTGTCCTGTCCTTCTATCACTGCAGATCTTAGAGTTAAACACATTTTAGGTGAAAATTGAGCAGTTCAGCACGGAGAGGCCATTGCCTCCCTTCCCATTGCTGGTCCCTACTGGGGCACCTCAGAAAGCTTCGCTTAGGTGACGCTCACGTTCCATTTCTGTTGACAATGGAGCTCGCGAGATATTTTCCCACTTTAAATTTGGTTACAAAAGAAAAGTCACTTACGTTTGAAACATATAGCAGTGGTTGGTTATATATATATAACCTAATACTGTTTTGTTGTTGCTGTTTTACTAAAATTCTTATTTGAATAATTAGGGCATTATCCTATTTATAAGCATCTTTTTTTTTGCTACAAGGGTCACCTTTTTCTTCCAGCACTAATGCAATCCACACTGCAAGGACCAAGGAGTTACAATGGGAATTTTGTTCTGCTCTGAACAGACCACTGGAGAAATTCTTAGTTGAGCATTTAGAGATACATTTTAGCTAAGTAGAGCGTATTCAGGGGACTAAGAGATGAGAATTGAAATTTCATTACATGAAGAATAATTGGAAAAAGGAGAACTTGTTTTGGAAGAGAAAATCAAAAGCGCTGAAGGCAAGACAGTGCTTTACAAATGTAATAATCTCACTCTGGCTGCACATCATAATCACACGCAGAACTTTGGCTCTTCTAGGTAAATGAGTATAACCAGAGACATACTCACAGGTGGAATAAGTCAGACTCGAATGTGTAAACATCGTGTTGTCTCCCTAGTGTAAGAAACTGAAAGAGTAAGATCCAAAGGTGCCCAAGACATAGTGAAAGGCAAAGAAACTGCTCAAAGGAAAGAATGACGGGGATGGGGCAAGGAGAAAACAAGGAGAGGAGAAGGAGAAAATATGGATGCACAAGATAGTGCAGATAATTGTGTTGCTAATTTCTGTTAGTTCGTTGGAAGGAACAGTTAGTACTTATTTTACTTGAGCAATTTTACATGCCTGTCTCTGGTGACACAGTGCAGTAACCATTATTAATTGCCCTAATTTTTTTAAATTTCCATAATCTTGTTTTGAAATTTTATATTATTTCTGTTGTTCTTAAAAATCTTTTTTTAATCTTAGAGAAATATTTCTGAAATGAATACATAGCATGAGATTAATAGGTTGCACGTTGTAGATAAATGATTTACAAAGTTAAATGAATATAACAATAAAAATTGTCCAGAATAAAAATGATGAAGAAAGAATTGACAGATCAGTCATATAATAGTTCACTGTGTGCCAAAATCAAGAAACTGATATTCGTATAATTAGAATTCTCAAAGCAGAAAGGGATAGGCAATAAATACTTCAAGATTTAAAATTTCTGAATTTAAATTAGAATTCTGAGCCTAGGCTTATGCCATGAAATTATAACACCACATTTCCAAGAAAAGTGAATCTTTTTCACAAGAAATTTGAATAAAATAATACCAAGGTACAAAAAAGTGAAATTATCCAAAACTAAATGTAAAGAAAAAAATCATTAAGCATATACATAAAAATGCTAGCTATGAAAAAACAAAATTAAATAGCATCTTATTCTACATTAAAAAAAAAAAGAGCAAGTGGACAAGAAACTAGACTAATTCAAAGGACTGAAAGAAAAAATAAAAGATCTGTCCTCATTGAATTTTGTGCTTAGCAAGCATACCTTTGAAAACTAAAAGTAAAATATTTTCCAGTTATACAAACTCGCAATATTCTAATACCTCCAGATGTAGCATACAGGAAATAACAAAGAGCGCATAATCCGGAAGGCAAGCGAAGTTGCTGTATGTTCCTGGATAAAGAATGAAGAGCTCTCGGGGCCTGGAGAGATGGCTTAGTGGTCTAAAGCACCTACTTGGAACAAGCTTGGCAAAGCACAGGGACCGCGGTTCGATCCCCCAGCACCACATGCCAGCCAGCCCCGCCCCCTGGTGGGCTGAGCTGGCCACACACACACACACACACACACACACACACTAAATAAATGTTAAAAAAAAAAGAATAAAGAGCTCTCAAAATGGTAGTTAGTTAGTTGTTGTTTGGTGGAACTGGGGATTGCACGCAGGCCCTTGCGCTTGCCAGATGAGCACTTATTCTACTGAGCTATCTCCCTGGCCCCAAAATGGTAGTCAGTAAGCATCTTCTTTGTGAACTCAACAATTCACCTTCCTGCTTGCTTGATTGGGTCATCAGTAGATCTCTCTCTCTCTCTCTCTCTCTCTCTCTCTCTCTCTCTCTCTCTCTCTCCACACCATGTCTATCATGTCTATTGGTATCAAGACACTGAATGAGTGGCAGACAGGACAGTGGAGGGGGCAGCATGAAGTCTGATTAAAGAGAGCAGCAGGCACAATCTGGTGTTGGACAACCAACTGTGAAATCGCTAAGCCCATTACCGGGCACAGTCCTCTGGCTGGCTGCCAGGACTTCCAGGGGGCCTTGCTGAGGTCTAGAGAGGCTGCTTTCTGGGTTGCCTTGACTTACTCATCCTGAGACCCTGCACAAGAGAATGAAGTGCGCTGGCCCCCTAGGACTCAACACGTCTCTTCCTAGGGCTTCCAAAGCCTTCTATTTGCCATCCACTTTGGAGTGTCAGGGGCCAGCATATAAGCCTAGGCCTACGCCACGATCTTGCCTTTCTGGCGGTCACTGCTGCCTGTATCACATGGCACCTGAGGGGCTGGACACCTGGATGCTGGCCTACACATCACTGGGACAGAGACACTGGGCACCCTTTGGCGTCCTTCCAGTCTCCACCCCCATGCTGCCGATAGTGCCTCACAGGGCGTCTGAGGTCCTTGTGATGGCTAATCGTGTTGACCTTCTAGGCCATGGTCACCAAGTAGATGGCACAGCATTGTTCTAGGTGAAGCTGGAGAGGGACTTTTAAGATGAGATTAACACTTAAGTCAGAAGATCTCGATGAAAGTGATGAATCTCATGGAACGTGAGTGGGACTCATTTAGTCTGTGGAAGGCCTTGAGAGAAACGATTGGTCTTCCTGGAAGAAGAGGGACTTCTCCAGGGGAGCCTGGGCTCCAGCGTCAGCCTGTGTCATGTGGCATCTGAGGGCACCTCCCGGGCCTGCAGCCTGCCAGCCCACCTTACACATCTCTGTCACACACATGCATACACACACACACATACACACACACGCACACACGCATGCACACGTGCACACATACAAACACCTTATTGATCCTATTGATTCTGTTTGTCTGGAGACCCCTGACTAACATAGCCCTCTTCCCATCCTGACAGAGGATAGAAGCAGTGATTTCTCTCATTCCCAGACTTTTCTGTTACTCCTTATGCCTCCTGGAGGTGGGCCTCCCTCGAGCTCCTCCCTGCCGGGCCTCTGCTGAACTCCATGCGAAGGTCTCAGGATTGAGCCCCTGCTGTGTGGCAGGCTTGGGCTCCAGAGGGCCGGTGGCACCTCGCTCCCTCATGCACGGTCTCCCCGGGTTTTACTCACGCTCTTCACGTTTGAGTTGCAGCACTTGTTTGCTGGGCTCCTTAAGCAGCTCTCACGTCCATCCACGTGCCTTGACTCACACGCTTCCTGATTTCTAATATTTAAATCATGTATCTGACAGCACATTAGGGCTGTGGTAGATGGAAACCACATCAATTTACATGAAAGTGTCTATATGCATATAAATATATTTGCATACATGTATATAAACACATTTAAGTTCCTTGAGAGTCATTTGGGGACAATCATTTGGAATATTCTAATTTACTAAAAATACAAATCTAGGGCAGGTAGTGAAATTGCCCAAATCAACCTATAATGAATACAATTAGAAAATGGTGAATCAAAGGGCCGGCCAAATAGCTCAGCAGATTAAAGCTCCTGCAAGCAGGTACAGGGATAAGGGGTTCAATCCCCAGGCCTTCCATGCTGGCCCTGCCCCCGGGGGCATGCTGAGCTAGCAAGTGAGACTGGGCGTGGTGGTACGTGCCTGTAATCCCAGCTCTTTGGAGGCTGTAAACAGGCAGATCACTATGAGTTGGATCTAGTAGTGAGACCCTGAACACCCTGTAGACCCTTCCCTAAAATACAAAAAAAAAAAAAACAAAAAAACAAAAGTAGTTAGTGGGGCTGGTGAGATAGCTTAGCACACTAAAACACCTGCTTAGGCAAGCTCAGGGACCACGGTTCTATCCCTGGCACCACATGCCATGCCAGTCCCACCCCCAGGGTAGGCTGAGCCAGCCAGAGTCTGGGCATAATGGTGCACACCTGTAATCTCAGCCCTGGGGAGACTGAAAGCAGGAGGACCACTATGAGTCCGAGCTGCATAGTGAGACCCTGTAACAATCAAATACATTAGAAAAAAAATAGTGCTTAGCACTTGACCCCTGGCTGACTTAGGGCCTCCTGGACACACTGAAAAGCACGAGAAACGTCCTGTAGCCAGGAGTGGTCGTGCGTGATTGTGATCCCTCTGTGCTGGGAGGCTGGCGCAGAAGCACACCAGTTCAAGGCCAGCCTGGGAAACTTAGTGCTTAGCTGACCATTTCTCACATTAAAGAAATTAAAAAAAAAAATCTAAGGATGTAGCTCAGTGTGAAGGCACTGGATTCAAACCCCAGAAAAAGAAAGCAGAAACAAAAGGCTTCCTACTGACTCACCCCCCATGTGGCCTCATCCCTGTTCACCAGCCTCTTTGCTCCTGCTTTCATCTCTCCCTCATCACTCAGACCCTCAGTGGTTACCCTGAAAGTCTTCAGGGGCTACCTTCCTTGTAAGGGATGAGCAATGGGACTTGATGAAGCTTAATTTGTAATGTCTTAAGTGACCTATTTTTTTTTCTGGAAATAGTTGATGTTGGCTTCCGCACTATCTTTCCTAGCCTCAGAATGAAGGTCTGCCTGTTCAGTATGCCCTCATCTTCCTCATGGGTCAGCAGCAGCTGTGGCAAAAGAACCCATCATGTTCCTACCTGTAACTGAGTTCTTTAGTGTTTCTGCCCCATGTCCTGCTGACCATGACCAAGCGGGTTAATGTATGTCCAGAGAGGTGTTTCCCACTTGGAGGCCACGTTGTCCAGGTTGTTTGTTGGCCAGGTGTGGTGTGGACCCCAGACACTTACAGATGATAGGCTCCAGGGAAGGCCTTAGGTACTCAGGGACAACTTCCTTCTGGTAGGGAGGTGCATGGAGTCTGGGAAACTGCCAGCCCCATGACGTTGAGCACTGTGTACAACATATCACATGAGTTTATGGGAAGAC
The DNA here is from genome assembly GCF_000260255.1 of Octodon degus. Taxonomy (NCBI): domain Eukaryota; kingdom Metazoa; phylum Chordata; class Mammalia; order Rodentia; family Octodontidae; genus Octodon; species Octodon degus. Next base: position 2,424,535 of record NW_004524628.1, read on the forward strand.
CCACTGATGTTCCCACTGGAAACACAAGGGACTTTCCTCCTTTCCCAACACTGGCCCTCAGCAATAGAAGGGCCTTCTCCTGCCCCAGGAAATAAGGAAGGAATGGGGAAGCCCCTGTAACACGGGAAGGTGACAGACACTCAGGGTTCTGCCCAGGGTAAGAGCAACAGGGGACTCTTGAGAGTCCTGCACTAAGAAAAGCCACCCCTCCCCCAAGGTAGTAGCTATTTTTAGTATGAGAGCTGTTGGAGAACATAGTTTTGATGTGTGAAATGCAATTCCCGGGTCACACACCCCAGAACTCCCCAGATGTGTCTCCACAGACCAGGAAGCGCAGAGCCGCCACAAGCCTGCCCCGGAAAACTGTTTCTGAGTAAACAGGCCTCAAGACATGGGCAGAATGTGTATGTATTTCAAGGTCAGTGTCTAGTAGCCTTTCTGTTGAGCAAGGTACCAAGGTCTCCAAGGCTGGTTTCATCATGTATAAGGGAAATCAAACCTCCATCACCATGTGTAGGAAATGCAGCCATGGTGCCCAGGCCAGCACTGGCATGTGATCAGTGGAAGCCCAGGTTGCATTTATCCATTTAGATGACCTCCTAGCCTCAGACCCAGGACATTTTACAGGAGTACAAAGAGCTGCGAGTTTGCTTAGAATCCTAGACAAGGAAGTGTCAGTTTGGCCTGACTTACTCCAAGGCGCTCTTACAGTGAAGGCTGGAGGCGGTCACATGCAATGCCAGACATTTTTAAGTGAGAAGTCACTAAGGGATTAGTGGGCATCGCTACTCGGGGCCTCCCTCCCGAGAAGAGTCAGTGTCACTCTAGCTTTTGGCTTATAGAAAAGTTTTCTGCTTGCAATCTAGTTGACAATTATTTTAACAGGTTTCAATAAATGCACTAGATTTTCTTTGCACCTGGGGAAATTTATGGAGTCCCTTCCTGGCAGTGGTGAGCTTGCCATGAACCTTGAAAATGAAACAGCAGAAATGGGAACCGAGGAAGCAAATCTTGGAGGGAAATGGGAATTACTGTCCTGGAAAGGGCTGCTCCCGTGGACGTGCTGGCAGAAACCGTTGACATCCTCTAGGAAGCAGGGCAGAATCATAAATGGCAATAATTGCAGGTTAATAGAGTTATTATAGAATTACTTGGATCTAAAATTCATATAATAAAATCCCTACATAATTTATTCACCATGGCAGTTAAGAAAGGCACGCCTATGTGCTCCGACCCTCAGAACTTTCTGTACTCCATCTCTGGGTGGAGGATTTTTGTCTGAGTGGCTGTTGCCCGAGATCACTCTAGTGAAGTTCAAATGAGTCACCCACAACCCAGATGCAGGGACTGCATGCCTGCTCTCTAGGACGTGCCTTGAATGGGAACAAGCGCTGTGTTTTCTTAAACCCCACGGGAGGGCGATGCTGGATGTGGCAGGGCCGATCTCCAGGGCCTGGGGCTGGCCGCCCACCCTCTCAGGCCCGCTCGAGTGAGCTGAGGGTGTCTGAACACCCGGCCGCCTCCCTCCTCTCATCTGCCTCATTCCTGGCACGTGCTTCAACGCTCCATTTATGCCAGAAGTTTGGTGCTAGCCTCGGGGCTTTGCTCTTGACGTTTCTACTAATTCTCTGCTTTATATTCACGATTGCCCTTCTGAAAGGAGATCCTCGTTTCAAAATTGCATCTTTGCGCTTTCAAGTAAGCTCAATGCACGTACCTCGTTGGCCTGGTGTGTACATTAACTTTGGAATGGGGGATGAATATGGAAGACGGTGGAGGAGCTGGAGTGGGCAAGGAGAGTGATTTGCATGGTGGAGTTTGCTGCTGGCTGCAACTGAAACCCAGCTTGTGTGGGTGGGGTCTTGTTTCCTAACGTCAGCGCCCCTGCTCACAAAGGTCCCCACCAACACACAGATACCCACAGAGGTGGGGGCATTGCAAGGCCCAGGGGTAGTGGGCATCAAGCGTGAACGCAGGCGGAGCACCTGGAGCTCAGCCCGGCTGCTGGCTGCACGCCCGCAGCTTGTGCAGACGCAGCACACTGGCCTTTGTGTCTGATGCTAGTCTCCTGGTGGGGTCTCTCCCTGTGCCACAGCGTGCCTGGAACAGTGGGGCCAGGTCATTTCTGAAGAACTGCTTTTTTCTGTCTCCTGGGAGTCATTTTCTGAATCAGATAGGGTGTCCCTGAGCTTGACACTTGAGGGCCTGCAGAGGGCAGGGCCTGCCCCTGGCTTGAGGTCACTGTCCCCAGGCAGCCTGAGGGCCTGCAGGGAACAATGCCACTTCCCCACCTTGGGCTGCACCCCCCAGTATAGCAAGGAGCTTTCAGTTAATAGTAACTTTAAAATGGGCTGATCTTGCAACTTCTGTCACGATTACCCGCTAATGTCTCCAAGGGGCAGGATGGTATTTACTTTTTAAGTAATACCAGAATGTTTCTGATACAGGACTGATTTGTTCTGAGGACCAGCTTTCCTACTGTCAGGTATCTGCTCCTTCCGAGATTTTGAGTGTGGAAGGCTTTGTGGCTGTGTTTCCTTCTGCTCTGCTCTCAGCGTGTTAGCCCTGGCCCTGAGAGTAGACGGGGGCACACTGACCTCCAGGTGTGGTCCCACCCTAGGGCCCTCTTGTCACCTGACATTCTTAGAGCTCTGAAGCCACCTGCCTTTCAGCCATTGTAAAGACTGAACCAGGAGGCTAAGGCAGGGCGATTACCGGCTGGGGACCAGCTTAGGCTGCATAGCAAAATTAAGCTAGCTTGGACGCTGTCTCAGGAAGGAAAAGAGCGTTAATGAGTGGCTCTAGCACTTCTGTAGTCTGCAATGAGTTCCTCTGATATAATTGATACAAATCCTATGAATGGGTAATTGGATCCACACTGCGGCTTCTTTTATCATGACTATGATGAAGGTGTAACTGTGTCCTGGTGTGAGCAGGGGGATGGTTTGGGCTGAGCGGTGACCATCACCACCCCTAGGTGGCTTGGCACTGGCTGGGCAGGTCTGAGGAGATGACCTGTGCTGCAGGCAGAGGTGTTTCCCGGGTCACAGGCTACCAAGTGGGGTCACTGCTGAGCTCTGGGATGAACCTCATGGTCAGACTTCCACTGCTCCAGGGTGAGTATGGCTCTTCACCACCCGATCTGGACGGGAAAGTATTCATCTTCGTAAAATATTGAGAAGAAGATAATTGGCACGTGTGCAGTGTTATTAGGCGTCAGTGGGGTGTTGGTCCAGAACACCTCCGGGTAGTAGCGAGAGGCAGCAGCAGAGTGGTATTATTTAGTGACCTGAGGATTTTTTGCCTTATCTGTGTTACTTGTCTCATTGCATTTTGGAATAAGGAGAAAAAAAAAAAAAGCAGTTTGTTTATTTATTTATTCTGAGACAAGGTCTCACTATATAGCCCAGGCTGGCCTTGAACTTGCTTTGATTCTCCTGCCTCGGCCTCCTAAGTGCTGGAGAAAAGCAGTTTTAAAACTAGAGTTGAGGCTTATTTAGTTCCACAGATGTTAGCTAGGTTTGATATCGGAGATACCACGCTATTCTAAGGAATTATGCTTTCGATCTTGGCAAGTTTAAGTTTCGGAAGCAATCGTGATACCGGCATTCCATTTCCCGAGGGCTGAATCTTGTTTTTTTAGGTGCGTGACTTCATACAATCCACGAGAGAGGTCCTATTATGACCCCTGATGTATGGATGAGGCTCAAGGAGGGTCAGTAGCTTCTCCATGGTCACACAGGAGGAAGGTGGCAGGGTCCATGTTTGAAGCTGACGTGGCTGATTCCTAAATGTATTCTGTTCATGGCTGTGCCGCAGAAGCACGCTCTGAGCAAAACATGTGGGGAGCACAGAGATGCGGGGGCGTTGTACAGGGTGTGTTCAAGAGGAAAGGAGGCTGGCTCAGTCCGGAGTGTTGGGGGGCCTGCGCTGAGCGGAGGGGTAGGAGAGCATTCTAACGTGGGCAGAGTGTAAGACAGGCCCCTTGGCTCACACCTAAAGATGCATTCAGTTTTGAAGGTCCTGGGTATATCTCAGCTTCTTTCATCTTACGCTGGTGTCACTCCGCTGATGTTGATTGATGCGGATGGCATTCCCGAGCCCTGTCATAAGATATCACTTCTCACACACGTCATACTGAACATGCAGTGAGTAAAACTCTACGGCTGTTCTCTCAAGATACGCTGACTGGGGCTTTCACGAGAGCAGGGAGAAAGCCTTTGTGTTTCAGAACAGGATGAAGAAGGGAATTCTCTCCACCACAGACGCTGTGCAGTAGTGGAGAAGGCAGTTGTCCTGGACCAACCGTCAGCCGCTTTGACCAGTTAAGAAGCAGGAGAGGAAAGAGGCAACTCCTCCCGGGGAAGCAGACTATTCTTTTGGCATCTACTGGGCCCAGCCTTGTGCTGGCTCCTCGGAGCGGCAGTTCCCTGGAGGGAGTTCCAGGGGCACTCAGGCAGTGTTGGAGGAGGCACTCAGCTCAGAGGGAGCCCAGAGGGACCTGGGAAGAGCAGGAAGTGGGGGGCTCCACAGAGAACAAAACCGCAGTACAGAGGAGGAGAAAGGATGTCAGAGATGCCCAGGAGAGGCAGGAGCTGTACTGGTGTGAGTATGGGGAAGGTCAGGCTGCCCTTCATGATTAGCAGGGGTTTTTATCTGCTCAAGAGCAGTGGCCATGTGTATCCACCTCTGTCCCCTTCCTGTGCTTTCTTTCCTCCCTCTTGTATCCCATGGCATCTTCCTGGTGTTTGTTATGGACTGAATTGGGTCCCAGCCCACATGCATGTGTGAAGCTCTGTACTCCGGAACCCCGCAGTGGGCCTGTATTTGGAGGAAAGTTCTCTGAAGAGTGATTTATGTGAAACGAAGTCACACAGGTGATCCCAACTCAGTGTGATGGCTCTCTTCACCATAGGAGACTGGGTGAGGGTCCAGGGAGGAGGTGGCCATCTGCGTCTTCCGTGTGAGTGGGTCTTGGTTGACATGAAGCTCTCAGCTCAGGGTATGACCTTCTTCCTACATAAGAGGTGCTTGTTGCTATGCATAATAGATGAGTGAGAGATGAGGCAAAGCAAATACCAAACCCCAGCAGCCACCCTTCTGGGGAGTTCTTCCCAGGTGAGAAATCAAAGCTTGGCGTATCAAGAACATGCTTTAAAAGGGTGCTCGGGTCAGGCTTTAGTTTATGTCTCTTGCTATTTCTGAGTATGTCAGTGTGAGCACCTTTGCAAGGGCCCTGTTATGTTGAGCTATTCTGAACATTCATGCGAAATCACCAATGTCAGGAAACCTATTTATATGTTATTTGTTACAATATGAAAATCGACACCCCTTCTATGTTAAGCTCATCAAGCGTTATTCTGTCCTCCTCTGTCAGATTCCACAGCAAAGGACCCTGAGCCCAAAAGGAAATGAGATTCCTGGGGTGCAGAGAATTGCTGTCTTATAAAGCGGCTGGGTGAGAAATGACATTGGAAATGAAAGGAGGCCTGAGGATTGCCTCCTGTCACTGTGCTGTCTTCTGTATTTTAACCCACCATTTAATCAGGCTTTTTTTTTTTTTTTTTTTTTTTAAGATTTTAACTTTCGTTTTAATTTTCTTTATACTGGTTCTACAATTGGTAGGGGAAATCCCAGGGATCTGCCTAGCCAGCCTGGTGACACCCTGGCAAGCAGGACCTTTCTGCATGCTGAGGAGCCAGAGCCCTAGGGCAACTGCTTTGCACAGGGTGTTGCTGGACCTTCTGCTATGCTTTTCTGGGTCCTTAGTGAAATGGGCTGGACTCTCAAAGCGCACTGATGACTTTATGGAGGGAGAGGAACCCACACTAGCAGGCCCTGTCCTGGAGGGGTGGACAGTATGTCATAGCTGGGCATTTCTTATTTGGATCTCTTTGTTAAAAGCATCAGAAAACCTAACTCAAAGTGGTTTAAGCAAAGTAGAGAAATTCCTGCCTGCTGTAAATGAAAATCCTGAAGAGGGCTGCATAGACGCAGCTCGAGAGACATCAAGGTTGCCGCTGCTCTCTTTCCTCTGGCTGACTCAGTCTCTAACATATGCACTCTGTTCTCCGACAGACCTGCCTCTCATGGTCACAGTGTGGCTGCTTTTTGTCCCTTTTAGATCCACATATAGCAGAAAAGATTTTCCATCCCTGGCTTGCTGTGAAAGTGCTGAGACTCAGTCTGATTGGGCCAGTTAAGGCTTTGTAGACACAGGACAGCGCTGCCTGTCCTGATTGACTTTCTTGGAATGTCTCCACTCTGGTTCTGGGGACAGATTATTGCTGTGAGGACCCTGGGGGAGTAAGCAATAGACATCTGCTAGTTCATATTCCGCACCCCCGGCGACACACGACCTTTACGCCTGTGGACTGGCAAGCAGCTCCCTGCTGATTGTCTGTCACAGTGGCTGACCTCTTCCTAGACTGGCTGCAAGAGGGTCTTCTATAGCTAAAAACAGGTCTTCCCGTACCCAGTGCGGAACAATGGCAGGGGAGCCTAATGATGGCTTGTTCCTCGATGCACCTTCCCGGCAGCCCCGTCTCCTTCATTGGCACTGAGTTGCCTTTTGTGTTTGAGGAAGGCTTTCACTTTATGCTTCTTCATTTTCTCGAGGCAGACGGAGTGCCTTTGTCTTTTTGACATATCCCGTTTATCACTTAGATTCGCTAGAGCGAATGTTGCTTCAACGTACTTTCTGACGCTGGTGAGATGTCTCGTGTACGCGTAGGCCCCAAGGAGCAGATGTTAGCACCGCAGCTTCCTCTCTGCTCACCAATGAGCAGCGCCACAGGGGTGTTCCCTTCCGCAAGGATTCTCCTCATCAGATTTCACTGGTGACAGGGTCGATCAAGGCCACTTGGCAGAACCAAGCCATCCCAGATTCTTTGTCCCCCATGTTCTAAGCACATCCAGTGAGCCCTCAGCACTTACAGCCAGCAGGCAGATGAAGGCTGCCGGACGACTAGGTGACCCCCTTTGTTTGTTCTGATCACACAGGTCACTTTCAGCGCCCCCAGCACTTTGGGCCCCGTAGACAGACACCATTTGTTCTGCTGGAGCATTTGCAGTCTGTTTCTGATTAGTTAAATGGGTCTCGACCACTGCTAAATTCACATTTTGGCTTTGATTTATGCCTTCCCTATCTGCAGTCATGTTTCTTGTTATTCCATACAATAGGAGGCCTCTTGTTGTTTACTCTTGCTTAGCTTCACGTGAACAAGGTACAGCCCGGGCAGGCCATCCATGTTAACATCGTACGGAGAACAAACTGATGATCACAAAGGCAGCAGGCACATCCCCGGCCGTTACTAAGGAGAAATGTGGCCTCTACGGCTTGCCGTCCTGGGACTATCGCTTCTCGTTCCCTCTATGTCAGTGTGTCTGAATTTTGCATAAAAAACAAGCCGAAAAAGAGCCCAAAGAACAAATGGCAGGTTAAGGAAGAAAGGCAGAGTCCACAGGCCTCTGAGCTCTGTGTGACCTCCCGTCCAGGCTGAGCGGCCCGGCTGCACGTGTGTGAAGCCCTCGGTGCCCTCTGAGGCTGGGTCCCTCGATGGACCCCCTTCGCCTTGGAGGCCAGCCCCCATCCTTCTCACCCACAAATCAACCCCGCAAAGAAATCATTGGACATATTCGTATCTTTATTGTGTTCATGGATATGTTCTGCAAGTTACAATTTTTTACTAATAAACCGTGGAATTTTGCAGGGTAGATATAAACACCGCCTCCCAAATATGCAAAAAAGCAAGATTACTTTTAAAAACATATTTTAAGGAATAATATAAATTCTTTCAAGTTGTTTCCATTTATTTCATCTAAACCTCTGCCATCAGAGGTTTTGGGAAGCCTGAGGTGGATTCAATGAAAAAACACTGCCACAGTCTTTGAAAAGATGTCGCGTGTATGTGGATCGTGAGTAGGCCTTATAAGGCATTCATTTTTTTTTTTCTTCGCCCTCCTCCATTTATACAGACTTTTGTTCTGCTCTTAGATAAAATACTAATAAACAGGAAGTTGAAAAATGTGGTGCAATTGTTCTCAACGTTGTTTTTCTTAGGAGCTTCGCGGGCCTCAGCGCCGGCCTATTCCCCGCAGCCCCTGTAGGTGGCGGTGTTCCACAAAGAAATGACGCGGCCTCTCGGTCATCCGAGGCCGGGCACCTGGGCCGGCTCAGACGGCCCAGCGCTAACTTTCCTCGGAATTTCTCCTGAGTCAAGTTGTAGAATTTAAAGGAGGCGAAAATGATTGCCTCCTATGGAAAATACATTTTTCTTTTTTCACTCTTTATGCTGAGTATATAAGAATGTTTTATTTCTCTTGAATGGGTGTGTGTGTGTGTGTGTGTGTGTGTGTGTAAGAGTCAGGAAAAATGTAATAGGAATATGCAATCCTGTGTTTATCTTTAGGATATTTCATTAACAATAATCTGGAATCATTGTCATTTGAACAACTTAAGAAAATCTGAAACACGACTCTCTTTTTAACAAAAGAGTGATTTTAATAACTGTAGTGACACTCAGTTAGGTGGTCTGTTGCCAGACTGTGACAGGAGCAGAGTCCTGAGAGACACCCTGGCCCCTCTCCCCCAGGCGGAGGCCCCTCAGCAGGCCGGGGCCTCTGTGGGCTGGAGGGATTGGAAGTTGTGTCCTTTGGAAGCTCCGAAGCTAAAGAAGGGAGCCCTGGAGGGTGCTGGCCCTCTTGGGGAGCAGGCCGTGTCCCCAGCTGAGCAGGGGCCCAGGGCAGATGGATGTACACCATGTCCTCTTCCCAGAGGCACATAGAAAGCACCCCCTCCGCCCACTGACACCCTGGCATTTTTTGGTTAATGAATAGATTTTCTTATTGTTTGAAAAAAGTTGTGTATAATTTTTGGGGAATAAACTATAAAGACAGTAAAACATACACATTGTACATGTCCAGTGTAGTTTTTTGGCCAGCACATATGTCCAGGGCACGCCCAACTCTATCACACCAGTGACAGGGATGTTTTTAGCACCCAGAAATTTCCCTCGTACACTTCCTCTGTCTTCCTTCCCTACCCCTAGAGGCACCTGCTTTTCTGATTAGTCCCACTGTAGCTTAGTTTCTGTTCTAGAACATTATATGACTGGAAACATGAAACATTACTTTTGTGTCTTGATTTTTCTTCTCTCCCGCCATGATGAATGAGGATTTCGCTCGTGTTAGCCCACACATCAGGAGCTCCAACTGTAGAGATGGTGTCCTTTTTCTGGGCAGGCCACCTTGTGTTTCCCTCTGGGTGGAAGGCTCGGCTGTTTTCAGCTTTTGCTGTTTTGAACAAAATTACAACATTCTTGTAATATTGGTTTTGGACTTGTGGTTTTATTGGAGGGGAGGATAGAGAGATACCTAGGCGTGGAATTGCTGGATTTTATATTATCCACACCACCAGACCTCATCTAAATCCCAAGAGTTCTGCTGTAGTCAGCCTGGGCCTGTCAATTCCTAGGTGAAACTCAGTGTTAAAAACTAGAGGGAACAGAGACGTAGTGGTGGAAGAGAAAGGGACGGGAGGACCCCAGGCCAAGTGTGTGGACCCTGTATGGGGTCATTCAGGCTAGAGCTTCCCCCAGCACAAGTGGTGTTGCTGTTCATGTCAGAAATCTGGAGTGAGTCCGTTCCTCTGCGTCGCTGTGCCCTGGAGGAACAAGTCCTCCAGAGTACCAGATGGGACATCCCAGGAAGAATCTTCAGGGTTTGTCTGTCTGGGGGAAGATCGGGGCTATGTGTAAGTTTGTAAAATTCACCTGGATTCTGGGGAATGTTCCAGGTGGGGTGTGTGTGTGTGTGGGGGGGGGTTACACACTGAATTTCCTGTTTGGGAGAATTTTTAGGGCATGGCTGAAAAGGTGCTTGGTCTCTCAGGAGCTACGGGGTCTGCCCAGGGGCCCATCCAGGGGTCCTTGTTCTGAGAGCTGCTGTGTCACCGTGTGATCTCGTGCTGACCGTGTGGGTGTGCAGCACTCTCATAACTATTTTTACCATTTTATTTTCGGTTCAGGGTCAAGAACTTCACACCTCTAATTCAGGGCCTATCACTAATTGGAATGTTCCAACAAAGGGTCTCTGCTTCCTAAACCAGCCCCCTGCCATTCCCGTGAATATAAGACACTTGGAATAAACCCTAGAGTCAAGTCAGATTCAATATCCTGCTAAAATAATAGGCTACCTTTGTGCATTCGAGCAACGTTTTTATGAGTTATTAAAGTTTTCTTTTGTAGATGGCTGAGTTCCATGGTTACAGAGCAAATAGTTTATATTCCTCTTTAGTACTGGGCATTTTCACTGATTTCAGTTTTACTCATTAGAAAATGCTGTGCTAACCCACAGACGCAGGGCTCTAGAACACAACCACCCCATCTTCTCCTGTGGGCATTTTACACCATTTTCCTCCCCAACTGTGGCTTTCACTGTCAAAAATGAGTCGAGCAGTCATCGGTGAGAGGTATTTGTCGACGTGCCTAACCCAACCCAGCTGCAATATTAGGCGGCCAGAGGTGTGTGAAATAAAACCCCCATCCCAGGGTCTCACGTTCTGTCCCTGGAACACAACAGTGTGGACATTGTTGTCAAAGACACAGTATGACTAAACACAAGTGTGTGTCGGCCCTTTTATCCTCTTGTGAAATCGTAGGGATTTTCACAATGGACACTGTGTTAGTCATTTTTAAATTTCAGGGCACTGAGCTCGATCAGCATATTTTCATTGTTGTTTTTTGAATTTTAAAAAGGACCGAAAATGAATCGAGTCTGTTTGAAACTTCCATCAAGGTCCTTGGACCAGCCTGTGGAGTGGACTGATATTGATAGTGCTTTCATTTTGAACATAGTTGTTTTCTCACTGGGGAGCGACCACCCCTGGCTTGGTGCGTGGCTGGTGACTTGTTGATTTCACAGTCCTACTGGGCAAGGATCCCGAAGCCGCTGGCTGGCCCGGAGGAGCTGGGCGCTGGATCCCCTCCCTCCCTCCCTCCCGCCCCCGGCCTTTGCCTCCAGGGCTTGGGCTGGGCTCGCTTTTGTCCAGCAGAAGGCAACAGTGGGGGACCTGGGTAGTGCGATTCTACTGCTTTAAGCCTAGGTGGTCAGCCCAGAATGAACCTGTGCCTTAAGAGAATGGCGACAACTTGTAATTAACTCTGCCGACTCCAGAATCTGCTTTCACCTGCCGTTCGCCCTCTTCTAAAAAGTGTGCTCATAAATCTTGGTTATTGTCATCTCTTGTTTTTATAGCTGTCTATATTCTCTAGATAGCATATGTATGCATTTTCTGAGGTTTTTAAAACGAGAAATAGTAATAGCTACCTCATCTCCATTTCTTCTGGATATTACATGATTAATCCAACAGAAAATTCAGAAATTAAAACACATTGACATCTGTCCAGGTCTGAGTGAAAACGCAACATTTAGCTTTCATCTTGTTGGTTTTTTTTTTTTTTTCCTCTGATAAACCTTAGCTTCTTGCACCATATCAGACCTTTTCAGCTGTAAGACATCTCAGATAAATATGATTCAGAGTTATCTTTCACTACATTTCAGTCACCCAGTTGCATGTTTTGATGGCTTTATGATACCATACGCGATGCTCTTTAGTGATTCACATTCTGGTCCAGCGGCTCTTACTTCTGTTTATCCCTGTTGCTTCATACTAAGATCTCACATTTGATGACTTCTTAGAGAAGCCTACCTATGAAATTTTCATTACCTATTTGCTTGCCCAGGACGTTATTTTTTCCGTGGTGTTGCTTCTCTTGTAGCAGACAAAGAGAGAGAGAGAGAGAGAGA
>NW_004524628.1:2436442-2452163 GCF_000260255.1 Octodon degus
AGAGAGAGAGAGAGAGAGAGAGAGAGAGAGAGAGAGAGAAAGGAAGCTCCTTCTGACACAGAACAATTGCCCCATGCTATCTTTATCAATAGTTTTTCATGTGGACAAGTGACGTTTTAAAAATAAAACCTGCCTGTTCTAGTAACAAAGAAAACTTCTTCTCCTTCTCCTCATTTCTTTCCACTCTTTAGAAAAATTTCAACACTGGGTAGTCGGCCCTGGCTGTCTCACTGTAGGGGAATTACTCAGTGTGTACAGTCGCCGCCGGGGCTAGTGTGGGGATCCAAATCAGCTTCCTGTTGTCGGGGCAGCTTTTCTCAGCGGTGAGAGGTCGTGCACAGAGAGCCCACAGTGGGTAGGAGGCAGTCGCCTGGCTTATCTTCCTTGTGACATGACTTTTAAAATACCAGTTTTAAAAGTATGCATTTGTTTTTTTTTAAAAAATAATTTTATTGAGATACAAATAGCAATGAGACAGTTTCAAAACCGATTAGTAGGACAGTTTCGATAATTAACACATTGTATATTGTTGCCTTCTTAGTGGTTATTCATAGTACAAGATGCAGACGTGATATTCTGTCCAAAAGTGTGCCATTTGCCAAGCCCAAGGAGCGTGTCCCTGCCGCTCTTCACTGGGTGTCCTCCCTGCACGGATGCGCATTAGTTGTTTCAGCTCAGCTTCCACTTTCCTATTTGTGAAAGCATTGTTCATGCCAGTGAGCCTGAAAGAGCTCACAAAGGACAGCTGTTCAAATGAGCTGCTATCCTGTGCGATGCTTATGATGCTGAGGGTATTTTTGAAAACAGAAAGATAAACCCTCTATGGTTTTACTTGTGAGATAGGTTGAGTAGTCCTATTCATAGGAAAAGAAAGTAGAATGGGAGTTGTGTGGGGTCGCAGTATGGAGAGGAGGAGGAGGAGGAGGAGCAGGAGCAGGAGCAGGAGCAGGAGCAGGAGCAGGAGGAGGAGGAGATCTTAATGGGGACAGAATGAGTGTTTGAGATGATGAACGGATTCTGGGTGGATAGCGGTGCTGACTGCAGGGCTGTGTTACTATGCATGCTGTGCCGCTGGATCACACTTAAGATGATAAATGTTGTTATGTATATTTTAGCACAGAAAAAGTACACAGTCATAGAAATAGGGTGCTTTAGTCACCATGTGTAACAAAGTTAGAAGCTAAAGGTGATTTAGAAAAAATTATAGGGGAAAAGAAACACTTCAGCAGGCCAGAGTGGCCTATGCCTGTGCTGTCAGCGCTTGCCAGGTTGAGGCAGGAAGATTTCAAATTCAAGCCCAGTAGTGGCAATTTAGCAACTTAGCCCTGATGCTGCAGAATAAGAGGAAAGAAAGAAGAAGGAGGAGGAGGAGGAGGAAGAGGAGGAAGAAGAAGAGGAGGAGGAGGAGGAGGAGGAGGAGGAGGATCAAGAGCCATCTTCGAGTGCAAATGTCCCTGTTCACAGCTGAGGAAGTTGAGGCACAGAGGGAGGAGCTCTGCTGAGTGGCCGGAGTCGCAGCAGGAACTCAGCACAGCTCTCCAGGCTGGCCCGTCGCTGTGCCCTCCCCTTCCCCCAGTGGTCATTTCTTCTTGTTGGAGTAAACGTGTCTCTGGTTAGATTAGCGTCACGATAAGGCCTCCCAGCAAGGAGGTCTTAATCCTTTAATCTGGATGGTTCCTGAGCTGCACGGCTGTGTCTCCAGGGGCAGCTCCGGGACCCCAAGCTGGCTGCTCGGGGCCCCATGACTTCAGAATGCCATTAGACTTGAGGCCTTTATTTCACAGGGAAATTGTGTTCAGGCAAAGCGGCTGTCGGGGAGTCTGCAGCCCTCCAGCTCTTCAGGTAGTGCGGAGCCTTTCATAGCGTGTGAACAGCAGTGCTTTATGTGAACTTTGAACTTGGCAGGGACTAACCTGTGCTGTTACAGCATTACTTCAGATGTCATGTGTATCTACCATTCCTAAGTGCTCTGTTTTACTCAGAGATGTATATACCTGAGAATTACTCGTATGATTTTTGTGAGTGGCTGATATTAGCTCAGGACTCATACCCTCATGAAACAAATTTCCGTAAGAACCCCCTGACCCTGCAACACCATTTTCTCTGTCTTTTCTGACTTTATTTTTTGGCTCTAGCATGTATGCCCAATCGCCAAACAAGTTCACAAGCTACCTTTGATATTGTTTTGAAATCTCACCTCAGTGGAGGGAGCATTTAATGCCATACCAGCTGTTGTCCCTGCCACAGCCGACTTACCTACTTCTTGGCAGCCAATACTGTGACACCCAGGTTTGGTTCTATGGTGACACGTTTATGCCTGATAGCAGCATTGACCACTCCTTGGGGGGGCACTAGAATTGCCTGAGCTGGGGACCATAGATGCCCGTGTGTGCAGATGGTAATTCAGTGAAAAACAAAAGCACGCTACACGTTTTCTTTCCAAATGAGGCAACGGCACAACTAAAAAGCCAACTTGCCTTTCGCTTTCTAAAATGCGCTTTCCAGACGGAAGCGGGTGGCTCCCAAGCCCGGCCTGTGTAAATGCCAGTCAGGAAAACAGAGGGAGAATGGCTGCTTGGGCTCTGGATGACGGGGGTGGCACTGTCTGTGAGGAGGTTTGGGGAATCCCGTTCGCCAGCTCTCCGTGCCGAGCCAGGCTGCTTCTGCGGTTAGTGTTGTCATTTAGCTAGCAGGGCACTTGAGGCGGAAGTGTATTCTCCTAATCTGATACATATTTTCCTGATTCTAAGCTCCTGAGATGGGCCACACACACTGAGTCGGGAATACCCAGCTGGAGAAAAGAGAGAGGCAAGAACCAAAGCAACGGAGGGAGAAGTCATAGAGAATGCTTTCGTGGAGAGTAGGCTGGCTGGAACCCAATGTACTGAGCTCGCCTGAACGGAAGCTGCTGGGGTGGCAAAGAGGAAAGCATACCTCCCATATGTGAAGGGCATTGATGCCCTGGAGGTAAACAAAGTATTTAGCATGTTATAAAGAAGGGTAACCAGAGTAATGAGGTGAGGCCAAGGAGGGCGTCCTGGAATATCATATTAGAAATCAACTTCCAAACAGGGAGTGTCTGCCGGAGTGTGAAATGGGCTTATTAGAAAGAAATCTAGCGTGCCGGTTCTGTTGACATTGCAAAAAAGCTAAGGACAAAAAGCTAAGGAACGAACAGGAAGGATGAAGAGGCAAAGAGGGTGCACATTCAGAGTGACACAGTAAGCAGGTGGAGTTTTGGCCAGGACTGGGTCTTTTCTAGAGTATTCTCCAAACTGCATCATAGTCACAGAAGCTGAGATCATCCAGCGCCTGCCTTAGATCTGGGACCACTCATGTGAACCTTTTGTATGTCTGGACCTGAACTTGGGGCTCAGGGTCATTTGAGGACCATGGCTTCACGAACTTGGCCTTCTGTGTTCCTGCAAAATTCTTCTTATTACTCTTTACAGAGTCCACTCTAAGAATTTGTATAGAAAATCATGTTGTGAAGTGTCTTTTGACTTTCCAAAGAAATAGCAGGATTACTACTGATGTTGAGACATTTTCTATGAAAATTATTTATTGAAAGGGCCTAAACGGATGCTCTTGACACCTGCCCAAGCCACCCCTTTGGACCTGCCCTTTCCCTGCAGGCAGAAGCTTTAATTCGTTGGCAGGGGTTTCCAGTACTGCGGGTGCAGTCTGGAGGAAAGTCTTCCTGCTTTGTGGACTACCTGGTTTTAAAAGAGGGTTGATAGGTCAAGTGACCCCTCCTTCCCCCCCAGGGAAGGACCCGTCTCAGTGTGCGAGGCTGGCTGTCCATAGAACAGCAAGCGTGGGAATGGAGCGCCTGTCCCCTGTTACTTCTATTACCTGCTTTTTAAATACCCCAGGGAGTGAGTGTTTGAGTCAAAAAGGAGGCTGTGGTTCTCGCTGAGTGAAGTCAGTGCCTGTGAATTTCCCTTTCTTCTTTCCTTTCCTCCCAAATTTCCCCCTTACCCTCTTCCCCCTCCTCCTTTCCTTCTGACTCCTCATCTTCCTCTTAGTCTGTATTTTTTTCCATCGGACACAGGTAGCTTAAAAATTTTTTTTAAAAAAAAAATGGTTTTTACACCTATTGTCTTAAAAAAATCATAAAGCTCAAGAATGAAACCACCCTTAATGTGTTAGTCTATAGGAAGGAAAACAGACTGCAACAGAAGCGAATGACAGATGTGCAGCTTTAATTTTTCCAGTCGCTCAGGGACAGACCCAAAGAGGATTCCACTCCACCACGTGGTGCTAAGTGACCTGCTCACGGCTGTGGGTGGGTGGGTCAGATGGAAAAATCACAGTGTCTGGGTGACCCAGGGTGGGGGCCGTGGCTGCCTGTTCCCCCAAAGGGGACTGCAGACTCGGCTGGAGAACTGGAGAGGAGAAACGGTTTGTAAGTTCCCCCGGGACAGGACTTGCAAGTGCCTGCTGATGAGATAAGCCTGTCCCCAGATGTCACCGCCCCTGCCTTGCACTCTGGCCTCCAGAGAGGCCCCTGTGCTACTTGTAGAGTTTCAGGAACACAGGAGCCTCCTCCAGAAGCTGAGCTGGTCTGATCCCCAGCGAGGCAGCACTCAGTGACCCAAAACCACACAGCATCTGTGTCTTTAGGGCGTGACGGGGTTAGGGGACAAGGGGACAGCAAGTGAGGAGGCCAAAAGAAGGGAGGTGCTGGGTGGTTCTAGAAAATGGAGAAGGTATTGGGGGAGGGTTCCACAAGGGTGTGTGTGTGTGTGTGTGTGTGTGTGCGCGTGTTCTTAAGTGTGCATCATTTCTACCCCTTTGAATTTTTTTTTTTGTTGTTGTTTATTTTTTTGCGGAACCGGGGATTGAACTCAGGCCCTTGCACTTGCCAGGCAAGCACTTATTCTACTGAGCCATCTCCCTGGCCCTGTTGTTCATTATTTCTATGTCTTTATGGTATATGTATAATGGTGTGTTGGTAAAAACCCTCGGCAATGCACGGTCTGGGTCTCAGCTCATATATGATTGGTGAATTCAGTCCATGTCTGTGGTGAACCTACTACACAAAAGCACTGTGCTAATCTGTGGTTTCACCAGTCTCAGAGCGTGGTCAGTGCCCCATGTTGGAAGCAGGTGGACGACCTTAAGCCCCTGTGCACCCCCTTCCCCCCTGCCCTCAAGCCTTGGCATATCTTACAGGGCCAGGCCTCTCTGTTGTGACTGGGCTGCATCGCCAGGACAACCCTAGATTGTGGGTATCGAGTCAGGGTGCCAGGCTGGAGGTCCTCTCCCCGGGGTGTGTTTAAAGAGCCTCTAACCAGGGCCTTTCTCTCTGTAAGAATCTTTTGCTTTTAAATGAGAAATCGTCCTGTTTTTCAATGAACAAACACTTCAACCAAGTGGGCCTACCTGCCTCCCAGGGACTTTGTGAAGTTGAGACAGAACCATATTTATAAAACTAGTGAACTGGGAGATACTTTGCAAACCCCAGGAGGAAATAATAATGAGACTGGAATAATCAATCTAATAAACTGTTCTTATGAAAAGCACATTCAATCCCTTTCTCGGCAAGAAAACCCTTGCTTTCACCAACAGATGCAGCACAAGGGCTACTGGAATAGAAGAGCCATCTCTTCCCTTAGGATAGCCCAGCTCCACAGACAGGAGGTTCTTTTAAATATTCACCTGTAGCCTCCTTGGCCAGGGTACCCTTGGCCTGTCCTTGGTCTGTGTCCAGCAGAACATTGGATTAGGTGTGCCAGACTCGTCCTAGCTTTGATTACGAGGATTATACACATGCAACTCTCCAAAGATAAATGTTACTTAATTGGATAAACAACCTTCGTGTAGTTGTGCTTTTCTATTCTCTTTCAAAGTACTGCTGACTTAGCTAAATGGGGCCATGTTGAAAAGGTTTTAGTTGGAATCTGCACCCACGTGAAAGGCTCTACCCTAGTGTGGAGTTGTCCCTTGGGCAGGCAGTGGAGTAGTACAGGGAATTAATACACGGGACAATTTGGAAAAGGCCTGGCCTCTTGATAGTTATGGTGATAGTGAGCAGCCTTCTCTGGGTCCACTGAGTTCTCGCGTTTAGCAAAGCCACATATCCAGTACTGAAAGCAGCTTCTTCTTTGCTTTAGAAGGCCTTGTGGCAGACAGTAGTGAGCTTCTTCTTAAAAATCCAGAATCCTGTAAACATGTGTTGAGATCCGTGGCGCTCTGGCAGAGTTCTTGGTTCTGGAGAGGCAGGTGCTCTTAAGCCGAGCTGGCCAGGGTGGCTGTCTTGAAGAAGCCACCATGCAACCAGGAGGGTGGGGCTGGGCTGGGCTCATGGTCTCCAAGGAGCAGAGGCTGTGCAGGCTGTGGGGTGGTGGCCTGGATGGGATGGCAGAGAGGGCTGGTGGAAAGAAGGTGAGAGGGGCCTGGGTAGACAGACAGCCGTGCTGCTCCATCCCTAGGGTCTGACCTACTGTCCTCTGCAGCAGGCCAGCCACCTTCTTATTGGCTTCCTTCTCTTCAAGTAGGACAACGAGAAGGTTGCTTATCTAGTGGGTGGGAGACAGCCCCTCCACATAGTTGTCATCAGCACAGCTCATCTCCTTGGACTGGCCCTGTCACCCCTGGAACAGTAGTGGAGTCCCCCTCTGGGAAGGTGGTTCATACAGCCAGTCCCTCCACTTGTGAGTCTGTGCATCGGGCATTCACCCGGTGCCAGCTGTGAGCCCGGTGTGCACTGGGCAGGGGACCGTGAGCAGTAGGGTCCCTGGCCCTCCTTACCCAGACCCCACACTGGGACTCACTGTGCAAACAAAACCCAGAGCTGCATCCTCCGGCGAGAGCAGAGGAGCCGCCTTCCAAACACAGAGTGGCATTTGGACTCTGCTCACTGTGCAGTGGCAGCCCCGAGACAGGCCACCACTTGCTCTACTCCGCCAGGTTCCTAGCTACTGCCCCCCGCAGGGGCCAGACTTGTGGCAGGCACGTAAGAGGCTGGGGCAGCCACATCCCTAGAATGGAGGTGAGTTGGGCCGTGAGGACATAGCTTGCCCTTCACTTGTCACCAGCGAGAAGCAAAGGAAGACAGGGCCTCGGCCCAGCTGTGACTCTGCACTGCTGAGTGAATGCTAGTGGAAACATGACGACAGCTTCCCGGCTACTTCTTGGAAACAGACTGTGGGTGAAGAACAAGCGCTTAAGGCTTGGAAACCCAGTTTCCTTTGGTTTGTGTTTTTAAATGTTCTGGCAATGTGGTTTGCTTTTTTCTCTGCAAAAAAGTAAAGTAAATGCAGGCTGACAACTGAGGGAGATACACGGCCCTGCTGAGCTAAGAGGTGTCTTTACTCTGGGAGCCCAAGCTGGAGACAAAGGATAGAATTCAGTGTGGAAATCCAGTACATTGCAACGTGCTGCACCCTCCATTAGTGATGCGGAAAACGCGTCCTTCATTACAGGCGCGCAGGGCGTCCTTCGGAGGGGCGATAGAAACGAGGGCATTTTTAAGGACTACTTCTATGTTGTCACCAAACACAGATGTTCGGATTCTCTCACTGCCGGGTGAAGATTGCTGCTGTTCTTGCAAGTGATTAGGTTCCGTCCCTCAGCAACAGGCAGCAGCAGA
Organism: Octodon degus; assembly: GCF_000260255.1. Taxonomy (NCBI): domain Eukaryota; kingdom Metazoa; phylum Chordata; class Mammalia; order Rodentia; family Octodontidae; genus Octodon; species Octodon degus. The sequence goes on from NW_004524628.1 coordinate 2,444,040, forward strand.
ATGCAGCTCCGCGGGCAGAGTCATTTAATAAATGCCCTGGCGACCTCACCACCAAGAAAGGCAGCCCCGGAGGGAGGGGCGCGTCACACGCAGAGCACAGTGCAGCCCCACGGGCTCCTTGCCCGCGCCTGGGGGCCGAGCACGTGGGAGGATTCTGTGTTCGCATGCGAGGGCGGTCTCCGCATTCTGGATTCCACCGGCAGACACGGACTACAGATTTGTCTTTATTTGTGCTTCTCAGAGGCAGCCCATGACACAAATTTGCTGATCAACTGTCCCCGGGACTTCTCAGTGCTGGCTCAGAGGAGCTGGCAGGACAGGACAGGGAGGACTGAGAAGTAGACTGTGCTCCAGGGGTGTGGGACCCCCCAGCCCAGCCGGCCTCACCGACCTGCGCTTGGATTCACAGCTTGTTATCGCTCTACACCAGGGAGCACCTCAGCTCGGCAAGTGGAAGAGGCTGCTCTTCATAAACCTGGGTGCCTTGCAGTGGATAAAATAAATCAAATGTGCTGTTTGCTGCTAAGAAGTAGGAGGGCCGTAGGTGCCAGGTCTCAGTCACGACTGCCCCCTGCACGTGCCTTGGTTCCCGGGCCTGTTTCTTTTTGTAGCTTCTCTATAGAGCCCCAGAGGGGACTTCCTCCAGCCCAGCTGTCTGAGGATTGAACTGTAATCCATATGGACAGTTTATGCTATAACTTGTATAATAATTTTATCAAGATGTGATTTACATGCCACATACTTTACCTTTTAAAATATATATTTTAATGGTAAATACAAACATCCAAAAGCGTACCTCTTTATGAGTTACCATATGCTATGTTGATCGATTCTGCACTGTGTAATGTTTAAATCAGATTAAATGTATCTAAGAACATTTATCATTTCTTTACAGTGAAAATATTCAAAATCCTCTCTTCTGGATTTTGAATAGTCACCCAATAAAAAGTGAAAAAAAAATACTTTTTTTTTGTATTTTTGGGAAGAGTCTACAGGGTATTCAGGGTCTCACTACTAGACTGGACGCAGACTCGTAGTGATCTGCCTGTGTACAGCCTCCCAAGAGCTGGAATTATAGGTGCATCACCATGCGCAGTCTCAATTGCCATCTCATTGCACCCCAGGGGCGGGGCCAGAACGGCAGGCCTGGGGATCGAACCCCTGGCCCCTGTGCCTGCTTGAAGGCACTTTAATCCACTAAGCTATTTGGCTGGCCCTAAATATATACATTTTTAAAGATAGGATAATTAGTAAAATAGTTGGGCTAGGGGGAAAAGGTATTTTTAAAAAACCCATTGAAAATAATTGATGAGTAGGTGCAGTTTTATAAAACATAATTTGTCCTGTAGTCCCTTAGAAAGTACATTGCTATCTGCATATAAATACTTGTACAAATGTCCTGGGGTTGGCGTCCCCGGGCCTCCTCAATAAGCACGCAGGTGGAAGGTCATGAGTGACAGTGCCCTCCATGTACATTAGTGACCTGTGTAGCCCCACAGAGGGCTGAGGGCTGCAGAGAAGGGACTCCACTCAGCTCCACTCTGCCTGGTCTTAATTTATGCCAGAGTTTAATGTGCAGCAAATCATACGAGACGAGGTTGCATTTGGAAAAGAGTGGGTGAGTGGCGCTGACAGCTTCATCAGACATCACTCCAGTGACAGTGACATGGTTGGTGCTGGGTCCTTTCTCTATCCCTTGGTGAATGACACCTACAGCATCCTTCTTGCTTGCTAGCAGCCTGCCTGGGCCTGAACCATGTTCCTAGCTAAAGGTTCCCGAAGGCACATGCTTACCCAGGAGCTTTTACTGCTCCTTTGATATGACTTCTTTCCCCACAGCTTTGAAAGAGGCAACACATTCAGTGTCACTCTGGGTTTTCCTCATGGCTTTCAACAAATTTGAAGCATGAACGACAGAAAGCACAGTGTGTCGAAATGCTTTTTTCAAGACAAGTCGCAGTGAACAGATGGGCCGGAGAGGTGGGACCCTCTCCACTGCGGGGAAGAGCACACTGATAATGCACAGCTCTGTCTCCCTGGCTGTGCCTTGTGGTTTGTTCCTCTCTGTCGCCGTCCCTGTGACGACGTGTGAAATATTCCACTCATCCCCCACAGCTCCACTTTCCTTTGATTAGATCTTAGGTAAGGAAGTGGAAGGATACGGAGAGGACTGGCATGAAGCAGCAAGTAAGAGTTCAACCTTTTCGGATTTTGAGGCTGGAAATCAACACAAGATCTGTTGGTAGGAGTGGTGACAACTCAACTAAGTGGGGGCTGGAGATAAATCTGACAGCCTCTGACATCTTTAAATGTCAAACCCACCCCACATCACAGATGACATCGTACCTACTGATCGGACTCCCTTTAAAATATACTTCATGTAAATACATTTTTGCGAAACCACAAGCTGTTTCTCTCAGTTTTGTTTTCAGTTGGCTTTGATAAAGAGATTGGTTGACATCCTACAGCTAATTAAACAGCTTTCAAGCCAACATCAATGAAGGGTTGAGGGGACTCTCAGAAATCTCCCCTGCTCTCCATGGGCCGCAGGCATCTGCGGTGTTTTTACATTGTTCTAATAGAACCTTTCAGAGAGGGCTGTTTAGCCCTCCTTAGAGTTCACAGCCGAACTCATCCCACTCTCGGTGATGCAGACCCAGGGTCTGACCTCTCTTGCCACTCGGAGTGGTGCCAGCATCCTGGCTGGAGTCAGGCTGCAAAACACGCAATGTCTCTTTCTGTGTGCACTCAGATAAATAGCTGTGAAGTAGACTGCACCTTTTGATCCTGGCTGTACATTTAATCTTATGACTAGAAATCAGTTTTATTTTCTCTTTGTGGAAATCAGAAAATGAAATGTGTGAAATCCTCATTTTGCAGAGCAAGAATTAATTCTGAGTTCCTCGGATTCTCTCACCTTTCTCTGTCTGGATTTTGTCCCCACCTCCAATTGCAATTATTTCTAGAAATTTCTAATTTCTAGAAAATAATACTTTCTGAAAAAATAATTCCTTGCTTTTAAAAAAAATGTTGATATTTTAATTTTACCGTTGAGCAAGCCCTAACCACTAAAACCAGACAGCTTTAACACAACTTTTGTCATTTCATAATATGATAGTTTGGCCTCAGGCAAAAGGTAAACTGACTCAATTTAAGACAACAGCATTTAAAGCAAAAGGTAAAAAGTTTTATTTTACTTACACTTAGGAACATCTCTAAATGGAGCAAAGGCTTAAAAATCTTGGTGTTAACAAATGTCCTTTCTGAAAAAGGGAGGATCGGATTAGCTAGGTTGCATGTCAAGGGACTGTGCTAAAAACATTCATTTTAAAGAAGGGAGAGTTCACATTTTGATTCAGAAACTTGCCCCCCAAAAAGTGGGGATTTTAAACCATGCTTTGGTTGTTTACCCGGTGAAAGCTCTCTGCAGTGCTACTCTGCTCTTGAGAAATTCCCGGTTACAGAGGCAATGGAGGGTGAACTTGCCCTTGCTGGTGGCCTCTTCTGTGGTGGCGAGGCAGAGCTGAGAGGACAAGAGTTTGTCATGCTTCACTCTTTCCAGATGACTAAAATCCTCCTCACTTCCCAAGTCCTACTTCGGGGGAAGGGGCTGTGTGTGGTTTTAGAAGGGTGACAGGTATCAGGGCAGGTCAGACTTGTTCTGAAGGTTAGCATTCAGGTAGTGGGCTGGGGAAGGGGCAGAGTGCTCGAAAGGAAAGTTCTACAGCGGCCGGCGTCTCCAGTCACACAGCACGGTGAACCCCACGTTCTCAGCCTCTGTCTTCTTTAATTACAGTGTTCTTTCAGGATTGTTTTTGCCCATTTTTGAATGCTGTTGTTTTAAATGAGTCAGGCTGGTTTCTTGAAAGGATCAGAAAAATCTCATAATATTAGGAGCCCTGGGAAGGAAAAAGATGAAGTGAATATTCTGAATCACATGTATGTGAAGCACCACACTCCTGAGTGCAAGATGTTACTGTACTGGTGCAGTCAGCAGTGTGGATTTAGCAACAGCAATTCCGACCTTGCATTGAGAGTGTTTTAAAATGACCACAAACGTGTCTCCCCTTCTCAACAATTTCAAATTTTTTATGCTCAGTTTCAGAACAGTCAGTAAGGTATTTTTCTGTGATCTTCCTGAGTTTTGTTGAAATTTTTTTTGGTCCTTTTTCACTGTTTATTCACTGGTGTGTGTTTATGAAGAAATCCACTTTCAGAAGAAATGATGACTTCTTATTTTCTGTGGGTGTTTCCTTTCTTTACTACTTTAAGAATTTTCAAGTTGAATAGATTATGAGAATACACATTTGCAAAGTACGTGGGGGAGAAGAGTTGACTAAGTTTTAAATTATTTGAAGTCAGGGAACGACGGTGTTGACTGCTGGCATTTTTCAAAGTGTTCCTCAATTTAATTAGGCAAAGCACTGAGTAGTATTTTTTTCCAAACTAGATGTGAAAAACGGCTTAGCTTTTCTAAATGGAAACATCAAGAACTAATGCCCCAAATATTGTCAAAAAATCCAGAATGGTCTGAAGGCTGCTGTGAGTAACTTTGTCTCTTTGTGGAGAATTGTTTGGGCTTTTTAGAAACTCATTAATTTGATTGTGAGCACCTCAGTGTTATCAGGAAAAGAAGCTTTAGAAAATAGTTTCAGAATGTGTCATTTTCTCCTTGGTTTAATCTGAGACAGTGTGTGGGCATGCTGGTATTTTAAAAGGCTAAAAATGTTGTACATATTTGCTGTACCTTCAAATCTAAAGGGAGATTACAAGAGAGAGAGGCGTTGCCTTGAGCTCCTGTCTGAAATTCTGCTTTTCTTCTGAGAGTCATTCTCGAATTTTTAAGAAGGAGCCTTTCATTATTTTGCCCTTTTCAATTGTTTTCTGTACTTAAGCAAAACCAGTTTTCAAAAGCCATGTCAGCTTGCCATCCTTTGGATCTTAGTATTTCATGTTTTAACAAAATAAAACCCTGCATTTTCATGTTAACTAAGTTTCATATTTTTTTTATGAAATGATTTGCGGTGTAAGACTGCTATTTGGTTTCAATATTAATATATAGTACGAACTACGTGGGTGTCATTTATTTTCAGTAGTAAATAAGTGCTTAACCGATTAGTTTACCGTGGCTTAATTCAGTTGACTCCTGTGGAGTTTTGATCTGCATCTTCAAGAACTATTTGGTGTGTGTGTGTGTGTGTGTGTTTTTTTTTTTTAATAAATTAACAACGATATGGTGGACCATTAAAAGCAAGTGCCACCGTGTCATGGTGGTTAGAATTGAGGAGTATCATGTAGTCACTATCAAAGTCCAATAAGTCAACCATTAAGTACCTTTTTTCCAGGAAAGATTGATTAGTGTGCTTTAGAACCTGAATGTTCTAGAACTCTGCATATATATATGCATTATATTTATATAAAATGTATTTTAACCTTAAAAGGGGTTAATTTGATAAGAAGAAGCACCTTGTCTGTACTGTAGTTTGTTCATTTTCTCATAAACTATACTTGGTAGCTAAAATGTTGAAAGCAGTTTGGGAACAAAATATCTACTTACACCATGACAAAATTGGCCACAATTTGCCGATTGGGTTGATAACAAAAGCCAGCAACACAAAATAGGTAGAAAAACAGTTTGTTCAGTGATGTGAGACCACTGAAGTTCTTTTTTTTGCATGTTATTTTTTTCATTCTGATGTTTGTGTTGTGATGGAAACACACGAAGAGAGGTCCTGGTGCCCTGAGTGTTTCATTAACTATTTCATCTTTGGATTGCTCTTCAAACTTCAGAAAACACCCTGCTCACCTGGCTCTGAGGCACATCTGAGTTAGAAAGCAGTTCTGCTCCTGAAGCCCACAGCTCAGCTGGGCTCCACCTGCTCATAAATGTCTCCAAGCTCATAATTTGATCTTTTAAAGCAGAATTTAAGTTCCATGTTTCCCCTAAGCCTTCCCCATGAATTATATGGCTGTCACTACAGTTTTGAAAATGCAAAACAAAAATTACAGTTTGCAGTTAAGAAAACATTCGATGGCCACATTCTGGACAAAAGATTTCACCAAGTAAAAAACACACAACGATTCTCCTGTCCGGACAGACTGCAAACAAATGTAAATGTTTTTACACGGGACAATACAGTTTTTTTAAATGATAGAACGAGTTAAAAGCATCCTCCCCCTCGTCTCTGTTGTGTTGCCCTCTCATGTCTGGGTCTGTGAGTGTGAATGTGTGAGGGTGTGTGTGTGTGTGCGCACCCGTGTACGTGTTTGCATGTGTGTGTGCGTGTGTGTGTGTAGGGTCTTATTTTTTTTCGTCTTAAAACTCATAGGCTCCAGGACAATAATTAGGATGGGGTTTATGTTTCTACTTATCTAATCTTTGTTTTCACAAATAAATACAAATAACTCAAACTGAAACTTGATGGCTTTGGTGATAATAAATTAGCAGCCACGGGGAAATTTTCTTCATTTTAATGTTCTTTCACAACCCACATTCAGTTTCGGTAGGAAAATTATTAACCTTTTCAACAGCAGGCTAAAACATGGGTACGCAATAGACTCTGAGTATGATTTGCAGGTTTTGGTTCTATTTTGAGATTTTTGGTGTGTGGAGTTTTTTCTTTCTCTTCTTTCTTGACTAATTGCTTTCTTTCGTGGTGACAGTAATCCTTTACTTAAAATCCTTTAGCTGGTATCTTCTCTGTGTGTGCACATTTCAAATTGTTTGTGTTTGCTTTGTAGTGCAGGGAGGAGGATTCCTATTTCCTATTCTCCTCCTGCTTGGGTCTGTGAAAGAGGAAATGTTCTTTGGTGCCTCTGTTTTTCTCCAGTCTAAGCTTCCACTCCCATTTTAAAAAATCTGGTTGAGCTGTGTTTCTCCACGGGCAGTGGCTTTGTGGCAGGCCCAAGCTCAGCCCTCCCCCGGGCTGCCTTGGTGGTCCGGGTTAGTGACAGTGACCCCATGGAAAACCCGACCGAGGGAGCTTGTCCCAGAGGTGTGCGTGGCCTGGGGCTGCGATGGCCCGCCTGGGATGACGGTGCCTCCCCTGCCAGCGGTTCTGCAGGGGTGTGGGAGGGAGGGCGCCTGGATCTTGTGTTTCTGTTTCTTCCCCCTGAAGCTCACAAGAGAGCAGAACCTGGGGCAGGAGAAGCTGGGCAGCGGGGAGTCCGGGGCTGGTGGTGTGCGCCCCAACCCCGGCTCAGGCAAGCCTGGGGCACTTGCAGTCTCCCTCTTGGCTTTACCTGCATTACCTGTCAGTTCCCAGCCTGCCCGGTGCCTGCCCGACCTGCTCCTGCTATCCCTGCAAAGCTCCAGGTGGACACTGGACACACATTTCATCTGTAGCAGAAGTACACTTCTAGCTTTCAGGAGTGGGCTTCTTTTTTCTTTTTCTTTCTTCTTTCTCTCATACTTCCTGTATGAGGTTAGTTTTCTTAAATGGTAAACAAACTATTTTTTTTTAAAACCTTTTTCTTTGGTCTGGCTTCTACTGCCTCCTACCAGTCCCCCGGGGAGCCCTTTGCTGGTGCCCTCTTGTCTGTGCCCAGATGCCAGGAGAGCAGAGCCTGGAGGTGGGTGGGCTTGGCACCCACTCTTCTCCTCAGGGTGGCAGTGGCATGTGGGGCTGATGACAGCATTTCTATATTCCTGTTTGAGAGAAATGACAGATATATCGTGTCCTCAGCTGGTCTGTGTAAGCTGAGGAAAAGAAGGCAGAGGACTGGGTGATGCTGGGAAGAAATTTGATCCTGGGAGACGTCTCAGATGCAGATTTAATACCCACAGCTCCATGTGTAGATGGGCAGCGCCGGAAGGGAGGTGAAGGAATGAACTACACCAACAATCCCCACTGGGGCACCTTGAGGACTTCTGGTCCTAGGTGGCTTCTGACCTGTGGGCCCCTCAGGAAAGAGCTTGGGTGCTGGTGCCTAAACTGGGAACATTAGCAGATGCCAGCTGTAGTTACCATGGTGGGTGTCCAGGGAGTTACCCTGGCCTAGTGTCCAGGGAGCTGTGAAATATCTCTCTCTCTCTCTCTCTCTCTCTCTCTCTCTCTCTCTCTCTCTCTCCACTTAGAGTTTCTAAAAGATCCAAGGACAAGCCTGAAGAATCAATCTTTCTTT
>NW_004524628.1:2452276-2496017 GCF_000260255.1 Octodon degus
TTCTACTGAGCTATCTCCCCAGTCAATCTTTCTTTCTTTCTTTCTTTCTTTCTTTCTTTCTTTCTTTCTTTCTTTCTTCCTTCCTTCCTTCCTTCCTTCCTTCCTTCCTTCCTTCCTTTCTTCCTTCCTTCCTTTCCTCCTTCCTTCCTTTCTTCCTTCTTTCTTTCTTTCCTTCCTTCCTGTACTGGGAATTGAACTCAGGACCTTGTGCTTCCAGGCAGGTGCTGGAGACTTTGCATTTCTAACACATTGCAAGGGGTGTTATGCTGCCTTGCCAGAGACCCACCTGAGACCTACTGTCTAGGGTCACAAGTGATAAAAATGATGCACAGACTGCATCAGAAGGGGTCTGCACTTTCCTCCAGCACTGGGGAAGCCCAAGGCCCCTCAGGTGTCCTAACACAACTGCAGGGCCACGCCGGCCTTGCGAAGGCCTTCCGTGTCTCTCAGCAGCGGTACAGCGTAGTTGTCTGTAATTCTGGCTATTCATTGTCAACCAGACCAAGCCTAACAAAATGTCTCTGAGACTTTGTTCTTTGGAAAATGGGCTTTATGCAAAAGGTGGTGAAAGTAGCTGATGCGAGGGGCATACAGGACCTGGCCTGAAGATCTCCTGGTGAGGGCTGCTGACTCTTGCTTGCTTCCAGCTTTAGTGCAAATCAAGGGAGTGGTCAGAGGTGCTCTTGGAACCCACAGGGTGGCCAGCCGGCAAGATCCTCAGGGCCTCTTGTTGGAATCACACTCAAGCTCCTTATCATCCCAGGAGGTGGCAGAGCATGAAATGAGGATGCTGGATTGAAAGCTGGTGCCACCTCTCCTGCCAGTTGTTGAGCTTCTGGTGCCTCTGGTCCTGCCTGGTGAGACATGCCCTATCCTGCCAGGCTGAGAGTGCTCAGGGCAGGCCCTGGTGAAGGCACACCAGAAGCACTGTCTAGCAAGAGGAGTGCTCAGTCATGGCTGCTTAGGGGACTTGGATGTGGGGTCATCTGGGCACAGCCCCATCCTCCGCAGCCAGGGTGGTGACAGCCCCGACACTGGGACACAGCCTCTAGTGAACCATGTAGCCTATGATGATACATGGAAGACCTTACAGAAGCTGCTCCTCAATCCCCCTGGCCTCTAGTCTCCAGGTCAGCTCACAGAGATCAAGATAGGGAGATAGCGTGGCCTAAACTGGCTGGGAAGAGAGCCACAGGGGAGCCCCAGGACCTACTCAGGGACAACTCCCAGGACCACGTATAGAATTTCTTGTGGGTTCATGCAAGCTGTGGATGGGATGAAAGGACAGACACCATGGCGAGCTCACCCGTGGCTTCCCTTGAGGTAGCCTGCCCTATACTCCTCAGGGTATACTTTTATTTATTCCCCCCCCTTTTGTTTGGCCCAAGTTCACTCTGCAGAGCCAGTTTCTTTCTCTCTTACTCTTCACTTTTCAAATAAACTTTGTCACCACTTTTGCTTGTCTTGGTCAATTCTCCGAGATAAGAAGAATTTGGAAAACAAGAGGGAAGCACCCTCAAAGCCCAGTAGCAATATAGAGGCCCAGCTTTGCGCACACGGGAGGATGGCAGGGAGCCTCGGGTCATGCCCCCCCTTGCCCTGACGTCTTCAGCACAGAAACCTTGTGGTTCACCTAAACAATGAGTTTCCTCATCCCTAAGGGAGTATGTGATGGACAAGAGTCACTTTCTGAGAAAATAAAGGCAGCAGCCTCCCAACAGCTGCATACCCTGGTGCCCCTGAGCAGCCCCAGCTGTCTCCCTGGTGTCTTTCCTCGTGCTGTGAAGGGGCTGGACGGGTGCAAGCATCTTTGCTTTGTGTGTGGGCAGCCGGGGCTCTGGCATGGCACCTCAGAGGGAACGCCCCGGCAGGGTCTTGGATATGACAGCTGGAGCAAGTCTGTGGTCTTCACATCTGTTGCCTTGGTACTGACTGCCCAGGAAGTAGGTAGGGCCTTGAGAGGGATGGACTTAGGGGCAAATCAGCCTTCCTGCTGAGTCATGCAGGGTAGGGAGAAGGCCAGGGCGGGTATCCCTCCCCTCTTAGCTTTCCTGGCTGGCAGCCTCACCTCTGAGTGCTGTCAAGAAGCAAAAGGAGCAAACTTTGGGACAGGCTCCGTGAGTATCCAGATTGCCTGGCTGTGTTTCCAGACCCTGAGTAGAGCTGGTGTTCAGTGTGGTACACATGGCCCTAAGGTCATTGGCCAGATCTGGGACATACCTGACAGGCCCTAAGTGAGACATTCACAGAAACTGCGTAGCTCAGCCAAGCAGAGGATAACAGAGACCCATACGAGTGCCCACAAACTGGCTTAGTTAGGTCTGTGCCAGGGCTGGGAAGGCATTGGTAGTCTCTGTCCATTCTCGGACGTATGGGAAGTCATGTGTGTGATTTACTGGGAATTAAGGGAATGTCTAAGTTCTTAGGTGGCTCTTCTGGGTCATCAGTGACAAGCCAGCCAGCCAGCATGGTCTCCTCAGGAACTGGATTCCTGCAGGCAAAAGCTCCCAGACCAGCAAACTCAAGGTCTTGCAGTGGACAAAATGGCCCCAAACCCTTGGGGACTAGGTGGGAAGACCAGTCCCAGTCCTAGCTGTGTCCCTTCCAGTGTGACCTTGGGAAGGTTGCCCACTTCCTCCTCCTCCTCTGCACCTTGTCAGGGGGGCATCCAGTGAGCCTGAGGGCCCTGTTACCTCTTGAGCTGATTTTGGTCCAGCTCTACCCCATTGGGCATGCCACACCATAGCCATTGGGGCACTGGCATTTTGGCACTTTGTCCTAGTCAGAAGCAGGAGAGCTGGGGAGGGCCACAGGCTGGTAGCCACCTCTGTTTCAACAGTGAAGCGAAGGGAACTAGGTTTCCCCTTCTACCCATGTCAGCCACTGATGCGTTGCTTAGTTCCTGTTTCTCTTTGCCCACCCAGGAAGGCCCTGTGTGCAAGGTCCTGGGCCTAGATGCCAGGCCATAAGCTACACCAGAAAATGCTAGCTCATAGGCTGCAGAATGGGAAGCAGCTTTTCCCGGGTGGAGATCCTGCAAAATGACGAAGTATCTCAGGGCCGGTGCCCATGTCTCACACTGCCACTACCAAATGGGGACTTTTAGAGAAAGAAGAAAGAAAGAGAGAAAGGAAGGAAGGAAGGAAGGAAAAGAAAAGGAAAGAGAGAAAAGAAAAAAGAAAGAAAGAAAGAAGCTACAGGAGTCTGTATGGATTAGCTAACTCATGTGCACAGGCACTAAGAGAAACAATGCAGTTTCCAAACATAAGGAGGACTGTCACAACAGCCACATGCCCACAGTGATGACCTGTGGAGAGGGGCAGAGGAGAGGAGCTTCACCCAGGCCCTGTAGGCTGTTCCCAGCCTGCCCTAGGGGTTTCCTAACACCAGGCAGCGGGAGCCTGCTGCAGAGCCAGGATGCGGAAGGTTTACCCACCTGCGTGTGGGCATGCAATGAGCCGGTCGGAGAGCCTTATTTCCTAACTCCTCGGTCCTTTGGGTGCCACTCTGTGCGGTGGAGGAATCTCTAGGGAAGGATAGAGTTTTCCCAAAGTCAGAACTCCTCACACTTCTGCCAGTCACAAACAAAAGGCAGCAGTGAGGGGCAGGGGGCTCTGGTGCTTGGGAAGCTTGGAGTTGCATCTGGGGCCAGCTGCGTGCACGGAGGACAGCCAGATCCCAGGGGAGCTTTGAGCGGTCATCCTTCCGGCCATCAGTAGCACTGGACACAGAACAGGGCTGGGAGTGGAAGTCTGGCTGGGACTTGATCTCCTCCCATGGCAGTGCTGGCCGTAGCTCTGCCCTGGAAAATCTCCCCCTGGTGTGTTTGACCAGCAGATTTAAGTGCGGGGCTGGATTTGTGCAGCTGAGGCATGGGCTTGGGGGCATGGCCCGGTTTGTATTTGTGAATCTGCTCTGCCTTCTGTCTTTGGAAATACCCTTTCACCTGTCTGGGAGGGCTGAGAACGATCTGCAGCCCAAGTGTAGCTTGGGGGCGGGGGCGGGGGGCGACCACACTGGTGTCAAGCAGCAGAGCAGTTATTAATAGAACCCTGGTCTTTCTGGAACTTCTGTCAGCTCTCTGCTGCCCTCAGGGCCTTTGCTCTGTCAGGGGCCCAGTTTGCTGCCTCTCCTGTCCCCAAGGGTGTTGGCACAGGTTCAGACAAGCTGCAATGACTGGGTAAAGTTCCTGGGGGGAAGGGCAGCTGTCCTGGGTGGCTCTTGTCTCCTGGGATGGAAAGAGGACAGGGGGAACTGGAGGCCAGGACCACACTGAGTTAGAATTCCTCTGAGACCACTCACCAAGGCGATTGCCTGGGCAGATACCTGGGTGGTCTTGGGAGTCCTGTGTGTGTCCTTTAGCCAAATCAAGAGCAAACAGAGAAGAGCCTCAGGGCCCCCCGGGAGTGGGACCGTGCTGGAGAAGTTAGAACTGGCCTTGGCTTTTCACTAAACACACAGGGTGGCCGCGAACAAAGCACTGGGTGTTGGGAACACTGGTCTTTCTGGTCCCCTTTGAATTATTTTTAAATAGGTGGCACACATCACCACCACCACCTGTAATTTTTGTTGTCATCATATGAATAGATGCTGATAAATTTGCTTCTCTGGCTTATAATGGCATTTGTGATCTGTCTTTCCCTTTTCGGTTTCCATGTGCTGCAGTGACTATCAGTGCGGTTGGCAGTGACCTATGTTTTTTTCGTGCATGTTTTTGTTTCAGAATAACTGGGAGATGAAACAGGAAACTGTGTGACACGCTCGATCGAAAATGACACAGACAGAAAAACCAGGATTGAGCCTCACCTTCAGCAGCACCTTTACCTACTGCTAGCTGATCACAGGTGAAGGGTTTGCCCAGGGACCAAATTCCAGCTACCATGGACTCTTTGGGGCCTCGAGGTTCACTGGAGATGTGGTATTTTGGTCACCATCAACTCTGGTCATTTTCCTCTTTCTCTGGTCAATGTCTTGAGCCTCATTCCCCTCTCCATTAAAAGCCAAACAAAAGAACATCGAATCGTGTGCTTCTTAGTTACGTTTAAACATTAATTTAAAGGAACAGTGTTTGAGATGAATTTCTCCAAGGCTGCAAGTAAATCTTATTGTAACCACACAGATTATCCCGACAGTGTTAGATGGGGTTGAACTTGAATTTTTCATCACTCGGCCATGCTTGTACTACTTCCAGTGTCTCTTTAGAAGATCTCCCTTGGGCCCATGTGGGTGGGTTGATATCTGCGGATTACACTGGGATACATCTGAAAATCTCTTTTCATACCATGCTGGTCACAGACTAGCTGGGAGCCCGAGATCACTCCCAACCTTGAGCTTTCTTTCATTGGGAGAGACCTCAACTTTCTTTGCTCCTCTCCTAAGTATTCCATACAGATTTCTTTAGGACCTACTGTGTGTCAGGTTCTGGAGAGAAAGTAGTGGACGGGATCAGCCCTGCTCCATCTTCTGGGCACTTCTAGCATGCTCAGGATTGGGCTTTGTCAGGAAAGGGCAAGGCTTGCTATTCGCTGCTTGTCATGGGCATTGTGTTTACGTGCCCTGATTCCCCAGATCCAGCCTTCAAGCCCAAGGCACTGCGTTTGGCACCTGGGTGTCTTTCGACATGATTAGATGGCTGGAAAACGTTCCTTCTGCAGAGGCCCACTCTTGTCCACAGTCAGGAACAGGAGGACAATGGGACCTTCCTGGGGACAGGCTAGAGAGGACACCTTCCATTGCTTTTTGCCTGTCTTTACTTTTAAGCTTAGTGATATCCAAGGATAGTTCTGAGTGGCCATGTTTAGCCTTTGTGGGCCATGGTTATTACAGATGGCCTCTACGATCAGCACGGTGGATGCAGCAAGGTATGGCCAGGTCTCAGCCCAGAGGTCCCTGCTCGGGAAACTCCCTCAGCACCAGGACTCCAGGGAATCTTCCCTCGCCTCTCCCTCTCTGTCACGTGACTCTTATTTTCTTCATAGAATGACTCATATTAGCAGTCATCCTGCTTGTTTATTTATCATCCGTTTGTCTCTCGCTTGCTCTCCTCCTCACATTTCCTCTTGATGAAGACAAATATATATTCTAGTTTCTTCCCCCATCTGTGCAGAGCTCCTGACACTCTGTTCAGCATTGACGGGCTAATCCAGCAGGTCCTTGCTTCACGGCAGTACTATGACGCTGGGTACCCCACATGGTGGCCACTGTTTGGGACATGACAAAAGCAAGCCTATTTCTCTGAGTTTGGTCAATGGAGTGACAAGGGGAGGAACAAGGCTTTCAGGAGCCAGGCTTTCCTATAGAAAAGTTGGGTCTGTCACTGCCTACTGTCTGGGTAGTAAGATTCTCATCAGAAATCAAGTTTTGCTTTTGCTCACTCATATTCTTGATTGGCCTTGATTTGCTTGCATTCCTGGAAAATGCAAGGGCATCATATTGTGGAGGGATGGGCCTGGGTGGGAGTCCCTACCTGCTACCTTCCTCCTCAGAAAACCAAGTCTAGATGACGAGCCCAGAGACTTCATGCTGCCCAAGACTCTTTGCTACAGAGCCCTGAAAGGCCCTGAAGAGTCAGGGACAGTCCTGAGTTTGGGGTGTGCTTTGGTGGGGGCTCATATAGTACTCAGTCTTCTCCCCTGGACACAGCCCTGCCCTGGTATAAGGGGCTTGCTAGGCCCATGTATCCCCTCCCAAGTAGTCACCCCCTCCTGTGTTCCTGAGCAGAACACAACTGCATCCTTTGTCCATTTCCACCTTACCCTTCAGGGTTATTTATAGCCTCAAAAAGATGTAAGTCACAAGCTTGGGGAGAACTAGTAATAACCCCTAGTGTTCACAGGGTCATTCATTCATAAGGGCAAAAGGAGAAAAGCAGTGACAAGCCAGTTCTAGGTGGCTAGAGGAATAGTTCTGACCGTGGCCAGACAGTAGAATTACTCAGGATATACAAAGAATTCAGACCCTGCCTAGACCAATCACAGCGGAATTTGGGTGAGAGATAGGGGAGAGGCAAATATTAGTATTTTAAAGAGTTCCCCAGATAATTTCAGTGCATGATCAAGGATAAGAAGCTGGTCTGGGCTGCCAACCAATCTCATTAGTCACATGAATTGGTTGAACACTTGAAATATAACTCATGCAACCAAGGATCTCAACTCTTAATTCCTTCTTATATTAAAATATTAATTAAATAATTAAATGTCTAGATGTGACTTGGGGCTGCCATGTCAGGTAATTAAGACTGGAGCATAAGGCTCATGAAAGGACAATGCTGCAGAAAGTTCTATGGGGTGGCGTGGCTTACGGGAGCCGTGAGTTCTCTCCTGCTGAGGGGAGTTGTACAGAACTTTGTTTTGCATCTATAATTTGCTCCAAGGCTTGTGCAGCTGCAGAGTCTGTGTGCCTTCAATGTATGGTGGTGTAGGACTGAGTAGACTCGTACACACCTGCCTAATCCAGGGCCCAGAGCTCTGTTCTCGAGGGCTCTCTCTCTCTCTCTCTCTCTCTCTCTCTCTCTCTCTCTCTCTCTGTCTCTCTCTGTCT
Organism: Octodon degus; assembly: GCF_000260255.1. Classification (NCBI taxonomy): domain Eukaryota; kingdom Metazoa; phylum Chordata; class Mammalia; order Rodentia; family Octodontidae; genus Octodon; species Octodon degus. The sequence continues at coordinate 2,459,816 of NW_004524628.1, forward strand.
CTCTCTGTCTCTCTCCAGAACCAGGGATTGAACTCAGGTCCTTGCGCTTGCCAGGCAAGTGTTTATTCTACTGGGCTATCTCACTGGCCCCTGAGGGCTCACTCTCATGGCTCCTTGCATTTGTGCTTGGGAATCTCACCCCTGGAAAAGGAGTCTTTCAGGTTGCTGTGCAGTGGCTGTGATGCAAAAGCATAGGCCAGCGCAGGAAGAAAGGTTGGCAAGAAATGCTGCTGCTTAGAGGACACAAGGCCTTTGAAACGGGCCCAGGGAGACGGCTCGGCAAGCTCGGCCAGGTTGGGGTTAAAGCTGAAGAACCAGAAGCCAAAGCTGAATCATTTTCTACTTATCATTTAGAGACTGTCAGATTTTCTCTTCGTGTTGGAGGGAAAGCACCTTACAACAAAGAATAATACTATTTTGAATTTCAGAGCTTTCCCTTTTTCAAAGCGCTTGAACATCTCGGACTCACTTCATTCTCACAAGGCCCTGAGTTAGTAGGAGAGGGTTTTTAGCGTCTGACACCCCAGGAAAGCGCCATCTTTACAAGTGAAGCTTTTCTATAGTCCTGGCTATGCTCACGTGCTTAGCTGTGGAACTGGAAGCAGACAGGCGCAGGCTTTGCTCCTGGAGTGGGTTGTGGGCCTGATGGAAACAGCGCTTTGCACTGGTGCTGCCGTGTCTCACCCCAGCTTTCTAGCCCTTGAGCCTTGCTTCCTTCTTTGGGGACATTTCAAAGAGTGGTCCATTCAGTAAGTGCGCCTTCAGTTGCTCCTTGCAGATGACTTTACAAATGGCACATGGGACAGCACACAGGACAGAGCCCTGGAGTTTCCCATGAGCATCGTTTCTGCTGCCCTCCAAAGAGTGACCTTGGTGTCCGACCACAGGCTGATGCTGTCACCTCGGGGTCCTCAACTTGCTTATGTGTACAGCTGTGGAGAGTCATTTCCACCTAGGCTTGCTGTCAGTGGCCCTCTGAGATGTCAGTGGTGGCGTGAACAGCAGGGCCCTGTACAGGGACTACAGTGGGAGTAAAGGTAGGCAGGATGGACATGATACCCTGAGTCGGCCTTCCCTGGAGACGGTTGTCCAGCCAGTCAGGAACCCTCTGGGTCGTATCATCACCTGACCCGTCTTTTGGACTTACCTAGATAGGATATGATGAGAAGTTTTCAGATGCTCGGCTGAAAGCAAGACACACTTTCTGGGGCATTCCCCTAATTGACTGTGCTGGTGAAGCTCGTCAAAACAGGAAATGAGGTTAGCATGGAATGACTTTCTCTCAGAGAACCTGTGTACCTCCTAGAGACCACCACTTTCTTCCCAAAAGCTAGCCAGCTTCTTTCACGCCTTCTCTAGGTTTTCCTTGAAATTGGAGGGAGTCTGCTCTTCTGTAGTTTTCAGAATCTGTTCTTCAGGAGATGGTGGCGCTGTTCACCTGTTCCCTGACATCCAGGCCATCTCCCTTTTGTGCTGGTGTCTCTAAGATGTTTGCAAGTTGATCTGAAGTTAGATCTGCACATACTTCAACCACTGCAAGAATGTGGTTGCGGCAGGGGCTCCAGCACACGGCCAGACTGAAGGCTCACACGTGGGCTCCCTGGCACAGGGCTTTGGTGGCTTCTTTGTATGAGGAGCTGTTTCATCCACATGTTCGCTCTTTATCAGAGATGCTAGAAGGAGAAAACTAACCCAGTGGAGAGGAAGAGGTGGCTTCCCTCCCCTGATCCCTGATGCATGAGAGAGCCCTGAGTCTGGGACAACTGGGTCCCCTTGGACTGAGTCCATGCTGGGCTTTGGACTGAGTGTCAGAAGCAGTGAGGGCTTCGTAATCTTGGCAGCCACTGTGCTTGTCCTCACTGAGGCTTCCTGGCAAATAGCTCTTGATAAAAGTTCTGGAGTCAACTGAGCCACAGTTGCCTTTGTGCCAGAGAAGGGAGGCCACTAGGGGGAATTTGGTCATGGCATCCAAGCATCTAGGTATGACCGTCACCTCCAAATACTAGCCTTAGTTTCCCGTGCACACATCGTGCCCTTGCTTCTGCAGCCAGAGGCCTTTCTTTTCTTTTGGAATCTAGCAAGACCTCCAAAGCCATCCCGGGCTCGTGGCTGGAGCACTGGGTTGGGCTGCACCTCCCACTCTGCATCCAGGCGGGCCTGCCTCAGCCCGTCCAGATGCAGGAGCTCTGTGCTTTCAGGGCCGTGTGCCCTGGTAAATGCCCTGGTAAATGCTTACCTTCCCAGCGACCCAGCTACCAGCCGAGCTCTGGTTTCCTGTGAATGTGACTTCTGGTGACTTACGACATTATTTCCAGTCCCTGTAACAGGCCCCAGGGGCAGGATTATTAGCCTTTTGTTTTGGTTAGGAAAACTGAGTTTTGGTAAGGATCAGTAGCTCCCTCATGGCACAGAGCCAGTGCACCGAGTGTAAATCCAGGGCAGTCTGGCATGGCCACCTCTCCTCTGTATGTAAATTTGTGAAAGCAAATCCCATTTTCCCCTGTGAAGGACTGTTGATGGTAGTAGACATTTGGGAAGGAGAGACCAGGACAGTTAGAAGTCAAGGGACATGTGGGGCTCTTAGGCTCTGCTTTGCCACCATCTGCATTTAAAAATAAAAAAGGTCCCAGCCTGGGCCATTGGCACCAGAATCTGCTGTTTCCACAGGATCCCAGGGGACTTTGAGAGAGGACAGCTACCAGTCCTGCTCTCCCGTGTGGCCGCTGAGTGAATGTTAGTGACAGGCTTTGGAACTTCTTCCCCAGCATGGTCAGTGGGGTGGGGCAGCAAGCACAGAGGCCGGAGGCCCAGGCAGGCCCCACACCTGAGCCAAGGGAGGAGGGTGCATTTGAGAAACTCCAATGTGGGTGAGGAAATGGGCTGAGAGATCATGAAGAGTTCTACCTAGATCAGGTCGTGGCTGCCACTGCAAGAGGAGAGAAAACAGAGGTAAGGGACCTGCACCATGAAGAGCACCGCTGCTGCCCACCCCCGGCTCCACTGCTCATCCCCGATTCATTATTTTACCTTCCTGGCCTTGCAAGGCAGCAAAGCCCAGCTAATGATTATCCTTGGTACCTTTAAGTGAGAGCCAGACTCCAGTCTGTCCAGGACAGGCCTGCTAATGTCCGTTGGAAACCGATTCACTGTCCCTTTGTCGTGCCCTGCCTTGGCCATTCACTCTCAAAGATGGTCGGTGGTGACAGCGTCCTCCTGGTTTGCCCGCGTCATCTTTAGGGTGAGGCATGTCTGATCTTATTTCAGCAAGAGGTTACTTTACAAGGGCTAAGTCCTTCCCACCTTGCCACCTCGCTGAGGAAGCTAGTGTCTGGCAGGCCCCTCCAGCTCTGGCAGGGCTGCCTCGGGAAACGGAGCCCACACTGGGGGAGGAAGAAGGAGCGGTGTGGAGGTGAGGCTGTGTGCACAGCCCCAGGGCCGCTGTGCGCGTCGCTGGAGCCTGAGCACCTGCAGCACGGTGTCTGTTGTCCCCCTGTGAGTGACAGCTATGGAGTGTGCGCGCCTGTGCGTATCTGTGCCTCCACACTGTGTGTGTGGAGTGCTGCAGTGTGCGGGGGTTGGACATGAGTGTAGGCGTCTGTGGTGTGTGTGTGTGCATGGCTGGATGTGTGATGTGTGTGATGTGGGCGCCAGTGTGTGTAGCTTGTGTGTGTGCTATGTGTGCGCTGTGCGGCGCTGAGTGTGGGTGTCTGTGATGTGTGCCGTCTGTGGCGTGCTGTGGGTGTCTGTCGTGGTGTGTGCAGCAGCGTGTGCGTGTGATGCGTGTGTCTCTCTGATGTGGGGAGGGGGTAGAGGTGTGCACCTCCAGGTTGCTGATAGACTCCTGCAGGTCTCCGTTTGGTATCTGTGACCTGGCGGACAAAAGGGGTCTGCCCAGGGCTTATCTTTGGGTACCCACTGTGGCCAGGCCTGGAAGGCCCTGGGCTGGGTGGCCTTGGAGTGGGGACACAGACCTGATGCACCGAGCCCAGAGCCTTGATGGGCAGGTGTGGCTGTGTCCTTCCAGTTAGCTGGTGCCTGCCATGTGGCCAAGTCTCGGGAAATGCGTGTAACACTGAGGCTTCTGCCTCCCACTATGCCACAGGGCCTGGGGAGATGCTGCTGGCTCGATGTTCATGTCCTGTGGCCATTGTAGAGGAGATGTGAGCTACTTCCTCCAGCCTTCTGGGCTACTGGGGACATTATAAGGTAGATCAAGGCTCAGCTGGTGGGACCCTGTCTCTGTCACAGCTATGCCTCTGCAGTGAAGGACTCGGCCACAGCTTGCCAGTGATGGAGGGCGGCGCCCTTGACCTCTGCAGCAAGGGCACTCTGACCACCACCTTCACCCCATCCCTGACCTTCACTTGCTGTCTCATCGCCTGTGGTGACAAGGGGCCACCTGGCTGTCCTGGATCTATCTCTCCCTGGTGCACAAAGGGCTCAGGAATGTAATTCTGAAGACATAGCCAGGTCTGGGGCTCTTCTTTTTGGACTGGGGAAATGGAGAGCCCGTAAATCACAGGACTTGGTCAGTTGAGCTCCTGATCCAGTCTGCGCAGCCTCTCGCAAGTCATCTGATATCTCCTGCACAAGTAGGGAGGACTACGCCTGTCATGCCATCGTGGGGGGTGGGCATGGGAAGGATGAAGCAGGAAAGCATGGTACCTGGCCCAGAGGTAGTGCTGGTGGTGGTTGTACTTCGTAGCTTAATTCGTAAAATGGAGTGTTTAAAAAATATATATATATATATCAGGAAATAGTAGAAACATAGCACCAGAAAATACTCTTATGAGGTCTTAATGACTGTAGCCCTGAAACATGAAATGTCACGAGAAAGAAGATCTAGAATAAAAAAATGGCAGGGGTTCCCACAAGCAAAGAACTAGTGGCAGAGAGTAAGAGCTCGGGGGCGACGTGGAGCCCGTCCTCCTCTGCCTGTGGTGGACGGGACAGGGACAGACAGCTCCCTAGCCTGCAGAGTCAGAGCCAGACGCGATATATATAGGAGCGGCGACTTGCTTTAATGTAAATATTTTGACGTCTTTCTTTTGCTGAACCTTTAACCTTGCTGGTAAATAGTGCACATACAGTAAATGAATTGTTTTTCTGAGAACTGACTTCTGAGGAAATAGGAACAACAACCAAAAAAAAAGAAAGGATTTTTATTAGCTAATTGTCAGTCTTGTATGTGATTGAAAACCTTATTATTCTGCTTCTTAACTCTGTTTCAGGAAACATTGGGCCACCAAAAATAGCTTTGCTTTAATTTATGGAAATAAAAACCATGAAAATGTGTAAATGCTCTATTTCAAAAATAGCAAAACTTACAGAGACAAAAGAAGGGAGAAATCATTCTGAGGAAGGGTTTTGAGACAAAACAAAATGAAATAAAAAGTATGAAACAAAGCCAGTGCAAACTCCGATTTGTTGTTTCTAATTAGAAGTTCCTCATATTCCACTGGCTGTGAGCTCTGGTATCACCCTGATCACTTCAGTCTATTTTTATCTATTTTTGACTTCCAACTTATTATAACCAGAGAGAAGGGTAGGATACAGTTGTCACCTCCAAGATGCCACTATTCGTGATCCGAGCAGAAGGCTGAAGTCTTATTTGCAAATGCTACTCACACTGATGATTTCTACAGGATTATTTTGTGATCAAAATAACAAAGGTAGGGGCCACAGATTCCACTAGAAGCTTTTCACTTGTAAAAGTCTTCTCATCTCTGGCCTATAATTTTCTCTACTGTTGCCTGAGAATGGGCCGTGTTGGCTTCCAAGATTCATGGCATTCCAAGATCACATGCTTTGAAGTAGTCAGAGGAATCAAGGCCTGCTCTGGACCCTACTCTTGGTGGCGTCTTATGGATGCTGTAGAAGGCACTGGCAAGTTCCTGGTTCAGGTTAACGGGATCCAACAGCAGCCACAGCCTTTCTGCTCCTATTCATGCCCACAGCTCAGGTTCCACTTAGTGCCAGTGGCAAAAGTCAAGCTTTCAAATAAGGTCCATGCTGGAAGGTAGGCTGAGGACACTGAGAGTGAGTATTTCAAGTCTTCCAAGATATATGGCTACCATGATAAGGCCTCGAAGGAAGATTTTCCTTGACTTCTCAGGAGGAGAGGAGAAAGGGGGAGGAGGAGGAAGAGGAAACAGAAAAGGATAAACGTATTACTATAGGTTTTTAAAAGATGAGCTTGAAATAAACCACCGTGTGTGTTAAGACAGAGAGCTCCCAGGAAGGCCCAACAGTCCGTCCTTAGCCTTCTCCCTCCTGTTCTCTTCAGAATAAATGAAAGAATGGGCTGGAATCCAAGATGTGTGTGTGGTACTTTTTTATCTGATTGACCTCCTCCTCCTAATCTTGTCTTATCTTTCCTTGTAAATTACCAACATATCTTGCTCCCTGCTGTCCAGGAAGGGTACCTCATCCAGTGTGTGCAGGCGCATGCGTGTACACACACACACACACACACACACACACACACACACACACACTGCTACTGCAGGGCTCCAAGTCGCCGCAGTTCCTCTGCAGATGTCTGGGAGGCCCTGTTGCTGTGGCCCCTGAGCCATCCCATGCTCCAGCAGCCGGGAGCCACTTCTCTCCAGGTGCACAGCATGAGATAGCAGGCAAAAAAGGAAGATTGAAAACGGCGTCCTCTTTCCTACCCGCGTCCTAGCTGGGAGTCATTGCGGGATGAGTCAGAACTCGTATACCTGAGGATTCCTATGTGAGTCTCTGTTAGAAAATGCTTTTGAGATACGTGGAGCAAAGTAGGTGTGTTTAACCAGACTGTTTAAAATGCTTACTTGGTTTGTGAAATAACATGATTATCTTCAACTTATCAGCAATGCACCAGGCCCAAGGGCATGGGATGCTGCCCTGCCTGCACGCCAGGCACTTAGTAAGAAGATAGACACCCTGGACCCAGCGCTTAGTGAGAAGCTAGACACGCTGGATGTGCATTTCAGTTCTCAGTTCCTATGGCTATTGCCATGTGTCCAATTGCCACAGGGAACCCCTGTGCTGTGATTTGTTTTTGTTTTGTTTTGTAATACTGGGGATTGAATCCAGGGTCTTGCCACTGAGCTATGTCTCCAGGTACTTCCCCACTTTTAAATTTGTGGATAGTACCTCACCCAACTTTTAAATCTGGAAATTGCTGAGCTGCCCAGGCTAGGCTCAAACTTGGGATCATCCTGCTTCAGCCTCTGTGAGTCTGAAATCGCAGGCATGCGCCCCATGCCCGGCTCTGTGCCACATCTTAAATGCACCCTCTTCTGGAAGGGACTTGGTGTCTGCGTAGCAGGCCCCAGCAACAGGCTGATGGCTCTTCCTTTAGTCCGCGAGGTCTGGGAGAATTGCTTACCTGGACTGGCCCGTGCAGGTGTGTCTCTCCTGTTTCCTGTGTCTCATTAGCAAGAGGACATAGAACTTGGAAAATGGGAACGCTCGCTTTTCTGATGTTGTCAACAATCAGTTTTTAGAAGTGTAATGCGAAAATAAATGCTCAGGGGCAAAATCCTCAGCAGGAAATATGGAGGGAGGCATTTGGTGGGAAGTTGAGGCCCTTGTGCTGTGACTCAGTGGCCAGATGGTCTTGATTCAACTCGTTGCGCAGGAAGGTGGTACTTTATGAGACACCTTGGGCCAAGCAAGGTGATCAGAGAGTGCCGCAGTTACCAAGTGTCTCCTGAGGAGCTCACAGTCCATTTTCCTCCTTCTAAGAGCTCAGAATGGGCAAGAATGGTATGCTCCTGTCACCCGAAGACAGTTTTTAAAGGCTTTGCTCACTCGCACAAAAATTAGAATGTGACCACAGCGGGCTAACGACGTGTTTTTAAAAGGGGGAGGAGCATTCTTTCTCCAAATCTCTCATCCATCCTTGAGTAAACATTGTAAATCTATCACAGACAGACAGGCTGCCTGCACTCAAATTACCTCGTGATACCACTGTAGCTTCACGTTGTATTGCCCCGAACATGAATAACGCTGTATCCCAGCTCAGGTCTGATTAATGCGAGGAGCTTGCCAAGGGCAGGGTTGAAGGGTGGCGTCCCACCCTGGCCCGCTTTTCCCTGTGGCTTAGTAACCATTTCAGCAAATTTCCCCCATTAAATATACAAGGTGACTGAGTGCCATAAAAACTAGAGGACACGGCAGATAAACACCAGCTTCTCTCCCGGCGGACCGCGCTGGCTGTCAGAGAGCAGGCCGCTCAGGTTTATGCGAGGAGTCCAAAATGTTCCACCGCTACCTCCAGTGTAAGTCACGCAGACCTCGCCATGTGCCCACGGTTACCTAGAGCCTGTGGGTGCTTACGGGGCCATCTGCTTCCTGGGCAGTTGTGTGGAAAGCAGTTGCCTGGGTTCTACTTACTTGCAAGGTGACCAGTGCCCACACGCTTGAGAACGTGGCAGGTCCCACTCGGGAGATGATTCGTGGTAGCTCTCAGTTGAGAAGATGGTGCTTTGTCTTACCCAAATACTGTCCTCTCCCACATAGTTGCTAGATGCCTTAAAGCATTCTTGGGTAGGAGGAAGCTTACTGAACACACGCCCATGTGTGCGTGCATACACACACACACACACACACACACACACACACACACCCTTGCCTATGAATGAACCCCTGTGTGGACCAGGTATACAAACACATGACATATCCATAGCGGAACCTGGATTGGTCCAAATAATAAAGGCTTAAGGTCTAAATTTCCCATGCTGCTGACACGTCACAGAACTACCCTTCACCCGAGTTTTGGCTTTGCTCTAAACCAAGGTTCAGCGAACTACTTTCCTTGAGATAGTAAATATTTTAGGCTTCGCAGGCCCTATGTTCTCTGGTGCAACTGCTCACCTCTGCTATTTCAGCGTAAAAGAAGCCATAGGCGATATGTAAAGGAATGACATAGCTGCGCTCTGATGAAACATTATTAGAAACAAAAACAAAACATCTAGGCAGCTCTTGCCCCAGAGGCCATAGTTTGAGACACCATGATTTTCAAGCCAAGCTGTCATTTAAAAAGCTTTGTCAAACTTGAGGGTTGTGCGCCCCCCCAGTGAACATGAGAGTCTCCGGACAAGGAAAGCTGTTTGCGTCTCTGGAGCTGGGCTGATGGGATGGCCTTGGGGTGCAGAATATGTCAGAATGGGATTCTTGGGGGAAAGGACCATGGCACCCTGTCTGGCATCGCAGGGTCTCTGCATGTTCTCCACCTGTTTGCACTGGAGGTGCCCCACACAATCCCCACTTCATCTTCAGAGCTACACTCTGGTTCCATCACCCTGCCTCCCCTCAGCCCCGTGAGGATGCATCCAGCTTGGGAGGGATGGAGAGGGCAGGGTTGAGGTGGAGGTCAGCGAGTCTCCTTCCTCCCCCCTTCTCTCTTTCTTGCTTTCAGTCATTCTTTCTATCCATTTCTGGGCATTGAACTCAGGCCTTTCCATTGAACTACATCACCAGCCATTTTTATTGTTTATTTTGAGGCAGGATTTCATTATGTTGCCCAGGCTGGGCTTGAACTTGCCATTCTCCTGTCTACCTCAGCCTTTTTGAGTAGCTTAGGTTACACATAAGGCCACCACACCTGGTTTTGTTCCTTCCTTTATAGCCCCTTCTGAAGGCACCACAAGTACTGGAAGGTCTGATGTTTCCAGCCTCCTAGAATCTTCCAGAACCTTTCAAGAGCCCTGGCCTCCTGACTTGTGAGACTGGGTGGAAAGACCACTCCCATGACAACACAGGTCCAAGCTTCACAAAACCCGAAACAGGAACAACTGGTTCTGGTTGGGGACTTGGGGAAAATGCTGGGAGCTGGGGCTTGGGGACATTCACTCCTGGAAGTGACTGTCAATACCACCAGGACCCCTAGCCTTGGGGAGAAAGAAGGATTTGGTAGAAAAGCCAGTTGTGCATAGTTTTGTGGGAGATCCTAACTCTGCTGGGACTTGGGTTCTTTGTTTGCAAATGAAAAATAATAATCCCTTGATCCTTGCTGCCCTGGCACTTGGCAAGAAAGCCCGAGACATCATCCGGAGGAAGATTTGGGTGGGAAGCGGTTTGGGCTTTTCCGGGTCTTTCTGAGGAGGGAGGCGATGGAGCGAAGTTTGTGATGTGGCCCAGGGCTGCGCTGCTCGAAGGGCGCACTCTGGTGCCCAGCACTGAGCATCCCCTCTGAAACCAAGCGGGAAATGACAGACGCTGGAATGTTCTACCTGGTCTGCGAGACCCCACAGTGTCAGCACAGCAGGCCCCTGTGGAGGGGTCTTTCGTGTCATTGTCGCGTAACGCTTTATAAGGAGACTGCTTTCTCTCTTGCTGAAAGGTACTTTTTAAGAAGAAAAAAAGATCAGGAAATAGGATTTAAAAGAGTCAGAGCCTAGATCAGTTTCCATGTCTCTAGGGTGGGCCGAGGGGCCAAACTGTCTGGGTCCCTGAGTGCCTGGACCCTCACCTTTATAGCTCTGCCTGTGGGGTGGGTGTGTGTGTGTGTGTGTGTGTGTGTGTGTGTGTGTGTGTGTTCCTCTGGCTGCCTTCTAGTAGGGATGACTGGAGAAACTCCTAACCCAAGCCAGAACAATGATAACAAATACAAGCGAAGCCCCGAGTCATTGCCACCATTGTTCGACCCCTGCTCGTGGGCTCTGTTGTCTGCAGGCTGTGTTCATGCATGGGATGCCAGCATGCCCCTTCTTCCAAGTATGAGGGGGCAACTGCTCACCCACCGGTGGGCTCTGTGGGTTACACGGAGCCCAGAATGCACAGTGTGGTTTCCCTCTGGGATGCTGGTTCTGACGCCTGACCCCAACCTCACACCATCATCCTGACTCACAGGCACCAACAGTGAGCCCAGGCCTCTGTGTGCCCCGGGCAGGGAGGGTGCTGTGGGCTCCCCTGCACCATGAGCACCAGGGCAGAAGCAGACCTGGCGACTCATACTGCTGCCTGACCCTGCCTATCTCTGCCAGCTGAGGCCACCTGCCTGACCTTTGTCCCGAGGGTACTGTTGTAAGGGAGAAGTGGAACAGGGCCTGTCCTGGCTGGTGGCCATCAAAGGGGCTTCCAGGCTGGTGGGGCTGGAGCCTGCTGCCATCTGTCCATCCTGGGACGCTGCTGCCAAGTCAGAGGGAAGCTCCACTTGAAAGGGGCCTTGACTCATTTCATGGTAACCAATGTGCAGTTCAGGAAGTGCGTCATCAAAGTGAGCCGGGAGCCAGGCTGCCCGCTTGCCCCTGCCCTCAGCCCAGCGTTCTTGGTGCCACGCTGTGCTCCTCGGGGTGAGGCACACCTGTGCAAGGATGCACACCAGCACTAAGTATAACAGGCCATGCATGGGCTCTCAGCCAGCCTGCCTGGCCTCCGGGGCCCCAGCTCCATAACTGGCCTTTCCTGTGAGCCAGGCCCAACCCTTGGCCCATGACAATTGGTTAACTAATTGTGTCAGTTGAGTCCGAGATATCCAACTAAATCTGATCCCCATCGTGCTGGGTGTGGCTGAAGGTATTTACTGAAGAGAGAAGACCCAGCCTGGGTAGGTTTGTAAACTGATGGGATAAGGGAAAACTTTGAAGGAAGGCGGCCTTGTTTCTCTGGAGGGGCTCTAGTCTTCCCCTTCCCCTTGGATGTCACCTCTACATTCCAGTGCAGACTCTTCAGCTTCAGCTTTCCATCACAGACCCTTTGGCCTCCTGAGATGGACTCATACAGAACCCAACAGTGAGTTCCAGGCCTTTGACCTTCAGTGGGATCCTTCAGATGCCCAGAGACAGCCCTACTCTTTGACACTTGACTCTGTAGGTAGCCACTGTAAGCCTACTTTGTAAATCCTTATATTTACATATTCTGCACTTAATTGGTTTCTCAAGTGAGCACTGACTGACATCGATTTTGGTACTGGGAGTGGGGTATGTAGAAATACTTCTTTTAAGGTAAAAGATAAAATGTTGTATCAGGCTCAGCATACAACAAAAATGAGGCACGAAGCCTAGTAGGAGGCAACACCTTCCTTATGCAGGTGTCTTACTCTGGTCCATTTACCGAGTGACTTGGAAAGCTGCTAGTTTTCAATGGAGCCCAGAGCAAGAGAAGGCGCTGCAACAGGTCTAGGCTGCCGTGCAGGCTGCTCTACCACTGGGGCCAGAGGATTCAGCAGACCCAATGGTACTAGAAGCATCATTGGCAGGGAGAGATGCTGTTTGGAGTCCCTGGCAGGATGCCATAGGTGAATTGCAGCAGATGCCTTTAAGATTTTAGAGTAAGGTTCTACTGTCATCTGCAGACCACTACTCGCCCCTTGAAGAACAGCTCTTGGCTTGCTTCCAGGCATTAGGGGAAGCTGAACACTTGACCATGGGATAGCAAGTGAGCATGCAAACTGATATGCCCATCATGAGCTGGGTATTACCTGATCTACCAAGTCATAGGGTTGGACATGCACGCCAACAATATGTCTATTGTTAAATGGAGATGGTATATATGTGATTGAGCCAGAGCAGGTCCAGAGAGCATAAGTTATTTACATGAATAAGTTGCCCAGATGCCCAGGACTCCTACTACTCCCGTATTGCCTTCTGTTTCCCATCATGCACCTGTGGCCTCCTGATATGTACCACATGATCAGCTGTCAGAGGAAGAGAAGGCTAAGGCCTGTTTTTTTTTTTTTAAATAATTAATTAGTATAGGGTCTTGCCGTGCAGCTCAGACTCATAATGATCCTCTTGTCTCGGCCTCCCCAGCACTGGGATTACAGGTGTTCACCACCACATCCGGTTTCAGTGGCCAACTCTGCATGGGTCCATCATGGCATGTGGTGCTAGGGATCGAACCCAGGTCCTTGTGCTTGCTAGGTAGATGCTTAGACTGCTGAGCTAAACCAAAGGCCTGGTTTATAGATGACTCTGAACGTTCTGCAGGCACCACCCACAAGTGGACAGCTAGAGCATGTTGGCTTTTCCAGGACATCCCTGAAGGACAGTGGTGAAGGAAAATCTTCACAATGAGCAGAACTTCCAGCAGTGTACCTGGTAGAGGCTTTTCCTGGAAAGAAAAAATGGCCCAATGTGCAACTGGATTTGGATTCATGGGATATAGTCAATGGTCAGGCTGGATGGTCAGCAACTTGGAAGGACCATGACTGCAAAATTGATATCAGCAATATTAAGGGAAGAAATATGTGCAAAGACCTCTCCAAATGAGCAAAGGATGTAAAAATATTTGTTTCCCATGTGAATGCCCACCAAAAAGTGGCCTCAGTAGACGAAGGCTCTGATAATCAAGTGGATAGAATGATCCATTCTATAGCTAGCGGTCACCCTCTTTCTTCTGTCACCCCTGTTATTCTCACTTGGCCCATGAACAGAGAGTCCTGGTGACAGGGATGGAGGTGGTACCTGAGCTCAGCAATGTGGACTTTCACTCTCCAAGACTGATCTGGTTACAGTCACTGCTGAATGCCCAATATGCCAGCAGCAGAGACCAACACTGAGTCCCCAGTATGGTACCATTCCCTGGGATGATCGCCCTGTGATTCAGTGGCAGGTTGATTATAATGGGGGTTGTGTCCATCACGGAAAGGACAGTGCTTTGTCCCTACTGGCGTAGACACTTACTCTGGGTAAGGATTTGCTTTCCCTACACAAAATGCTTCTGCCAAAACTAACATGCATCCCTTATCCACTATGAAGAATTCCACACAGCCCTACCTCTAACCAAGGAACACATTTTATGGACAAAGAAATGAGACAACATGCTCCTGCTCCTGGAATTCACTGGTCATACTGTGTTCCTTACCATTTGGAAGTGGTTGGGTTGGCATAGGGGTGGAATTGTCTTGCCAATAGCTTGAAGGGCTGGGGCAAGGTTCTTCAAAAGGCTGTATGTGGCACTGTGGCTCCCGTAGCTGGCATTCACGGGTCAGGGAATCAAGGGGGAGGAAGTGGGAAGGGAACCAATTTCCCCTAGCGATCCACCACACCAAAGCTTCTACTTGCTGTTCCTGTCACCTTATGATCTGATGGCTCAGAAGTCTTACTTCCACAAGGGTGAAAGCTAGCACCAGAGAGAGCACTAAAGATGCCATAAAGCTGGAAGCTAAGATGCTCCCTCTGGTCATTTTGGTCTCCTCATACCTCTGAGTAAACAAGCTAAAAAGGGAGTTGTGGTATTGGCAGACTATCAAGGGAACAATGGACTATTAATCCACAATGGAAGAAAGGAGGAATGTACTTGGAGTGCAGGGGATCTCTTAGGGCATCTCCATGTATTACCAGGCCCTGTTATTAAGGTCAGTGGGAAGGTTGGTCATGAGGGATACATGCCTGTAATCCTGACACTTGGGAGGCTGAGGCAGGAGGATCACTGCAAGTTCAAGATCAGCCTGGACTACAAAGTGAACTCAAGACCAGTCTGAACTGCATAGTGAGACCCTGTCGGAACAAAATCAAATTGAATGGCAAACTGCAGCATAATCCAGGCAGGATGACAAATGGTCCAGAACCTCCAGTAATGGGTCATCCCAACAGCAAAAGAACTGAAACCCGTGAGATACTTGCAGAAGGCCAAGAGAATCAAGAATGAATAGAAGAAGATGGTAGTTCCCTGTGGTCATTTACAGAAACAAGGATTGTAATCATGATAGCTCTCTCTTAATGTGTTTCCTATGTAATATAATGCTGATAAACTTAATACTGGTTCTTAAGTATTATTAAACCTAGTTTGTTATAAAGTGCAAGTCATGAACTTTATGCGTTAGCAGAAAGCATCACCCAAAGAAAACTTGCTTTCTATTCTGGAGAAGCAATTAGTACATTTCTGTTGGTATGCACGATAGCTGAAGCATGTTAGGCATAACTAGGAACTTGTCTGTGTATCTGGAGACTATGGTTTAAAGACAAGTGTCTGGTTGTCAAGCTAGCAAGTGGTGGACTGTGATAGTTAACTGCTTGTGTCAGTTGAGTAAGAAACACTCAACTAAATTGGACCCCCCCTAAGGTTGGGGGTGGCTGAGGGGATTTACTGAAGATAGAGGATCCATCCTGCACAGGTTTGCCACCTGGATGGAATGAAGGGAAACAAAGGAAGAAGGCTCTCTTCTGTTTCTTTGGAAGGGCTCCAGTCTTCTCCTTCAACTTGGACTCACTTCCTGGCTTCCGCTGCAGATCTTCCAGCTGTTCTTTGAAGAGCCTTGATGTCCTGATACGGACTTACAAGGGACTCCACAGCAAGCACCAGACAGGATCCTTCAGCTCTCCAGGGCATAGTCAGCCCTTTTGCACCATTGCACACCTGACTGCAGGCAGCCATGGTAACCCTATCTTGTAAACCTTCATATTTACTTAGCTTGCATTAAATCTATTTCTCTGGTGAGCACTGCCATGTTCAGCAACCTCATGTCATTTCACACAAGTGGCTCTACAAGAAAGCACTGAACTTCTTACCATTGGAGGATGGGTAAACTGAGGCACTAAGTTGAAGTAATGCTGGTGCCCATGGAAGGCAAATCCTGGAGCTGAAATATGAACCTAGAGAGTTGTGTTCCAGAGCCTTCCTTCCTAAGTGCTGGAATCTAGAACATGGTATATAGTAAATCTTGGTGGTTCCTAATAGGAGCAAAAGAGCAGCCAGCTTCTGCTGTGCGCCCACCAGAAGCTGAGTGGACAGAAAGCTTGGGCATCTTCATTCTGCTGCAACTTGAGATGCGGTCCGAGCACAGGAACCTTGGACAAGTGCCCCTCTGCCTCCCGCTGGAGACCCCACACTTCTAGCACCATGCCAATGAGTAGATGAGGCCATGCATTGCATGTAGGTGGACTTCCAGCTCTGCCAAGCCTGGGGCAGGATATGAAGTAACCACAGTAGGAGTCCAGGATGCAGGGGCAGAAGAGACCCACAGGGTTCCAGCGGAGGGGAGACTGAACCGTGTCAGCAGCCGGGATCACTCCCATCCACTTCTGCCTGTCTCTATAACCTTGCCCTGTGAGGGTTCTCAAGAAGGCTAACACGGAGGGGCAGTGGCTGAGTTGAGGAAGGAAAGCGATGTGTAGCCAGGCTCACAGGTCTAAGAGCACCCTCCTCTCTGCCAGCCTCGCAGGCCTCAGGGCCAGGAGGCTCTGAGCTCAGCAGTCCCTTGCTGGGAAATGAGGGACTCAGTTCCTCATTTAAGGCACACCCCAATTCCCAAGGCAGTTAAAAGCCTCAAGTTGCCCAACTTGGTCGGAGAAAGCCTGCACCGTCCGATCTCACCCAGCCCCCAACGCCCACAAGTGTTAGTGGCTGGAGCCTCATCTATTTGTCCTCTGAGACCAGCCAGGGACACACTTTCAGGTCCCCAAGCCTACATGTCGAGGGCGAAGGTACAATTCTGATGGCCCAGGAACATGTGTTCCTCATTTGTAATTGTTGAGCTCTGATGTCTTTGGGGACAAAGTTTAAAGGACAGTTGTGACTGTTGTAACCCAGAAGAAAAAGGAAGCAAACAGTGACAGGTCCCCCTTTTTTCAGGACTTGGTTGTTGTTGTTAAGAAGCCACTTCAGCAAATGGGAACAGGGAACACCTCACCTGGCCCAGCAAGGGGTCTCCGAAGTGCCTGCTACTATGCAAAAGACCCTTGAAGTGGATTCATCGGAACTTCGATTCATGCTGAATCGAAAGAGCAGCCGCAAACATTTGCAGGGCTTGTTTTTGCATCTTTTGAAAGATCATGAGACTCACGCCCAGTTCATGCCCCCCATGCTCTATGATTGAAATCACTGCTTCCTTGGCAACAGCCATCACCCAAGTGCAGCATCACTTGGTACTTTACTTGCTGAGCCTGTAGCAGCTCCCACTCTGATCAGGATGTTTCTGGTATGTGCTGGTCCATGTGACCGAGAAGCCACCACTGGCCTCCAGCTTACAGCCTTCTGCTCTTCTCTATTTGCCCAGACAGGTCTGGGCACTGCCGCGTGCACTCTGACTGTGTGCAGCCTTGCTGTTGGGACCCATCAGGGCAGTACCAACCCAGCACAGCTACAGGAAGCCGGTGGGTTGGGGTGAGGAGACTGAGCCCCTTGGAGCAAGGTGGGCAGGCAGGCAGGCAGGAAGGCTGCTGTTCCCAACGGACCCCCACCACTTTCTTCTTGAGGATGCTGGGGAGGTGCTCCGAGCTGGGAGCCATGGAGGTTATTTCCCAACAAGGCAGAAGTCTGAGCTGATGTGACTCCTCATGGCCTAACCGGTCCACTCGGTTCCTCTTGAGCTTCCTGCTTTTTCTCCTGCAGACTGCACTCGCTTCCCATGCTGGCGGCCACATAGCACGTAGCTCACAGCAGCACAAATGTCCTCTTCTGCAGCTCAAACCCAGATGCCTGAAATCAGTGTGACCAGGGCCAAGCCCAGCTGCCTGTGGACTCCCAGGCAGGACCGATTTCTTTGTTCCACCTTCTCAAAGCTGCCTGCAGTGCTTGGCTTGTGACCTCTTCCTCTATTTTCAAGCACATCGCTCCAGGATCTGCTTCCCTTGCCACAAGTCTTTCCTCCTTTGATGTTCTTGCCTCCTTCTGAGGGCCTAATGACTAGAAGACCACGTTTAAGGCATCTGCAGATTCTGCAGGCCACTCAGCTCAAGATCTTCAACTTAACCATATCTGCAAAGTCACTCTTGTCATATAAAGTAACACCCTTAGATCCCAGAGATTTGTAGATGTTCTGAGGGTCTGTTATTTAGCTTTGCACAGAAAGTCACAGTAAAGACTCCTGGCCACCCTCCTCGAATGCTGAATGGTCTTTGGAGAAGCCTAGGAACAAAAAGGCAGTTGTACCTTGCCAGGCAAGCCCAGGGTCTTCAGGGCCACTCACGTCGGCTGCTGTCCCTGCAGCATCTGGATTCCTCTGGGATGGTCTCCCTCTGTTGCACAGTACCTCAAGGGACAGTGGACCCAAATTCCAGCTGGCGTGGAGTAGTGGAGTTCATCTTCTCTCCTGGCATAGTCAAGGTAGGCATGCCACCGAGCTCTGTCCCTGGGGTAATGTTCTTCGAGGTGGGACAGCCTCCTGGTTCAGCCTGGCAGTGATCCTGCCCCCTTGTTCTTACTCCCTGACCGTTTTTGCTATTCCTATTCTCTGGCTCTTGGGCATGCCAGTTCCCTACCCTGAAGATACAGCCTGCCCAAGCTTTTGAAGAACTGCAGCTCGTCATGGCATGCAGACCCTCATGGGAGCTGACGGACTGTGTCACTCTTGCGCTCCAGATCCCAGCAAGCCGGACTGCCTGCCTGTGGTGCGATGGAGGGCTTGAGGATGCCTCGTAGTGCCACCTTCAAGTGGGCTGGTATCTGGGTAACCTGCTCGTGGCATCAAGTCCTGAATTTTATGACTGCATGGGGGGGGGATGGGAAAGCAATGAAGGATGGAGTTGATTTCCTTGTATTCTGTACCATTTTCCTATCATACAATTGTAGGGTCTTGTCTTCTGAAAGATGGCAGTGTTATGGTCAGAGTTCTGTACTTGCTCTGGCAAGCTCCATTTACAGAGCAATTTGAAAGCATACATAGGTCATAAAAATGGGTTCAAGGCTTGGTAGCAGCAGCAGACCACAGCCGTGGTGAGCTCTGGTAGGGATTTGGTTTGTGTCGCATCTCAAGATGGTGCATATTTGTCTAACGAGTGACCAAATGAATGCTGTGGACCACGGCATCCTTCTTGCAGGGGGAACCAGTGGGGCTACATAAAGCATCCACTGACCTTCAGAGATAGACCTTCGCCATGCAGCTGAAGACCCGTCTCTATTCCTTTCTTTGTATGACTATGATTTACCCAATGGAGGTTCACATAGGCCAAAAACTAAAAGGCAAATCCCTACACTTGGCTTTTCCTGCAGGGTGAGAGCTCAGAGGACTGAAACGAATGAGAGTCCATAGAACGTTCAAGCATTTTGTTCTGCTTTTTCCTTTTGGGTGCTGGGATGGGATGGAAGGCCAAGTTCAAGACTTGGGGTTTTGTACTCTGATACAGACAAAACCAGCCACAAGTAAAAGGCCTTCTCTACCATCAGAGTGAGCACCTAAGTACACTCACAGACAGCACAAGTGTTCAGGAAGCTTTCTGAACCCTGGGTCCCTGTGGGAAGCAGTCTAGTGTCATCGGGTAGAGTCACCAGGACAGGCCACAGCAGAGACAGTGTCACTAAAATCCAACAAAACATAGGGCAGGTGGATGCTGCCAATGAGGGTTTGTTGATATTGAGATCAGCAATCCTGGGAACTGAGGAGAGTAGGCAGGCTCAGATCACGGTAACAAACGCTCCGGAACAGAAGTTCCAGGATGGGAGGCCCTGCATTGGGCATCGCAGAGGTCTCCACCTCCAGTTCTGGACCCTCGGGCAGGACACCAGCCTTTCTGGCCCACACAGGACAGAGAGAAACCCCGAGACACGCAGCTTTTAGTGCTGAAGCAACAACAGCCCTGGGAAAACTGGGGCTCCCACCGCCTGTGGGGTCCTCTGGCTCTGCTGTGATCTCACTGCCTCTCATCCTGAGTATGATGGCCCTTCCTGCACTGAAGGAAGGAGGAGAGGTTATGGAGGGGAGGATCCACCTGCTATTCCTTTGTGAGGCAGAGTATGGCGCTGTGGAATGGAAAGCAAACATTTGAAACCTCTAGGACTTCACAATAGAAAGATTTTTAAGATTTTATTTTAGTATGTGACAAAAAGGAAACATTGTTTCTCAGAGCTGGTACTCAGTCAGTGTGGAAAAATGCTCTTTTTTCAGAGGAAAAATTACACTGAAGTTAGTTGAAGTACAAAGGGAGAGCAGTTTTCTCAAGCTCAGAGGGCTGGGTCAAGGCTGCTGGGGCAGTTTTTAAAGCCCAGAGACAGATCTGGGTGCCGTGCAGCACCAAACATTGTGGTGGGGACCTTGAAGTCTCATCTCTCCTGATTTCTGCTCACAAGTGGCTTCTCTCATGGTCCATCTCGAATATTCAACTCACCTAGAAATACAGGAGCAGGCCAGCAGCAGGTACGAGGTGCCAAGAGCCCAAATTTCACTTTGTATATTATAGATGCGGCTGCCCACCTTGTTTTCAAGGCCCCCTCTTGTTAGTGTTTCCATCTCTGTGTTTTTAATGCTTAGAGTCTTAAAGGTCTAAGTTTCTGATGCTGTCCGAGATTTACCATCTTAGGGGTCAAGAGAAGTGGAAGAAAGGGCTTCGTGGCCCTGGGTGGTGCAGCCTCTCACCTTGCTGTGTCTGCTGGTTAGGTGTCTGTGGCTGAGGTCAATCTTGGCCTGATCAAATGACAGGCACAGCGCTAAAGTCTGCGACAACTGGTGGGCACCCCCTGATTGGCTACAAGTAGTTCATTGTATGGTTGTGCCCACGTTTGTTTACATAGCCACCTGCTGATAGCTATTGGACAATTTCCAATTTGGGAACATCACGAATAAGGTTGTTAGGAACATGCTCAACTCATTTTGTGGACAAGTGTTTTTATTTCTTTGGGGAAAATATCTAGGCGAAGTATTGCTAGGTTAGGTTATAAGTGTATGTTTAATTTATGAGTAACAGCCAGTGTTCTCAAGTAATTGTATGCTGCTGCCAACAAGGTATGTGGCACCCACTTTCTCTTCGTCCTTGCCGACATCTGGTGTGGCCAGTCTATAATGCTGGTCATCCTAGTGCCTAGAAAATAGCATCCCACTGTGACTTTAATTAGCATTTCCCTAATTACTCACTACATTGTATACTTTTGCATATACTTATTGACCATTTGTAAAGTGTTCTAGTCCTGTGCCTACATCTAAGTTGGACTATTGATCTTCTAAGGATTTATACAAATTTTATATAGTCTAAATATAAATAAATATATATATATATATATATTAGAAATTGAACTCAGGACCTCATACTTGCCAGGCAGGTGCTGTCCACTGAACTATATCCCCAGTCCTACCAGATAAATATATTGTGAAATTTTCACCCAGTCTGTAGCTTGACTCTTTTTGCATTTTCTTTTTTTCCTTAAGAGAAGAATTTGATAAAAATCAATTTATTATTTAAAAAATGTTTATAATTAATGTTTGGGTGTGTTTTGGCTTTTGTTTTTGCAGTACAGGGGATTGAACCAGTACCTTGTGCTTGCCACACAGGCGCTTATGCCACTGAGCTATCTCCCCGGCCCTGATTAATGTTTTCCATGTACTGAGAAAACTGCCTGAACTACCCCAAATTGCAAAGATCTTTGATTTCTTCCACTTGTTTTTGGCTTTCACGGCTGATTTGTGCTACTCAGTTTTTATTTGGTAATTTCATGTCTTGTGATTATTGGCTTCTAGGACCAGGGTGGGCAGAGAAAATGGGCAAGAGATAGGAACTATCTTTTGAATTGATTAGAGAAGAACCAAAATAGTAATTTTATATTTGCTCTCCCGTCTGCCATTTCTGGCATCCTCTTCCCAGGCTGAAGGCTCAAGTTCCCACCCGGTATCCTTTCTCTTCAACCTGAACAGCATCTTCTCATATTTCATGGTGGTGAATTCACTTGGTTTTATTTAGCTGCAAGTGGCTCCATTTCTATCTTTAAAAAAAAAAAAGTATAGTTTATTGTACATAAAATTTCAATATTTATCATTCCATCACCGCTGGCCTCATTGGTCTGATAAAAAGACAGCTTAATTCTTCATTTGCCCCGAGTATGAGATGTGTCATTTTTTTCCTCTGGCTGCTTAAGACTTTTTTCTTTCTCTTTATTTTCAACATTTTGACTAAGATGTGCTCTCTGCAAGTGTGTGTGTGTGTGTGTGTGTGTGTGTGTGTGTGTGTGTGTTTCACCTTCTTTGGGAATGATTGTAATCCTGGAGTTTATAAATTAATACTTCTCTCTCTCTCTCTCTCTTTTTTTTGGCAGAACCAGGGATTGAACTCAGGCCCTTGCACTTGCCAGGGAAGTGCTTATTCCACTGAGCCATCTGCCAACCCCTATAAATTAATACTTCTTATCAAATTTAAGACATTTAGAAGTGTGTACTTTCATTTTTTTGGCCCATTCTTTCTCTTCCAATTGCACATATGTTAACTGTAATATTGTGATATTGTGCCGAACACCACTATTTTGCCATTTTAAATATCTTTATCCATTAATATTCTTAAGATTGGATCATTTCTATTGTTCTTTAGTTCTCTTTTACTCTTCCTCAACCTGTTAGGGATATCCATCAAATTTTTTCATTTCACTTTCAGTTCTATAACTTTGGTTCTTGTAAAAATTATTTCTGGGCTGGGGAGATGGCTCAGTAGAATAAGAGCTTCCCTGGCAAGCACAAGGGCCTGAGTTCAACCCCTGGTTCCGCCCAAAAAAAAAATTTCTGTTGCTCACCTACAATTTTAATCTGTTTACTCACTGTGGCAATGTATTTTTTTTTAAGTCCTTCAGCATAATTGTAATTGTCACTCACAAGGTCCTGTCTGCTGATTTGAGCATACAGTATACTTTGCTTTTTTGTAGACTGAATAATGTTGTTTTCCCTTGGTTAAGAATCACTTTTTATTTTATTTTATTTTATTTTTTAAGAATCACTTTTTATTTTCATTAGGGATCATTTTTTTTCCATTTGCTTGCATGTCCATAAATTTTTATTGCCTGATATTTTTTCATAGGTGTTGTGGTTAGGTCCAGGGTGTCCCCCCAAAGCCTCGTGTGGATAGTGACTGGATCGCAAGGACTCTCGAGCAAACATGCTATTAGGAGATGGGGCCTGGCTGGAGGGGTGCAGGGTGCACCCCCATCCCCAGCTCCTTCCTCCCTGTTTCTTGGCTGCTATGAAGGATGGGGCGTCCTCTGCCCAGGACGTCCACTGGGCATTTCTGCCCTGGAGCCAAGCACAGGGAGTGAGTCACAACAAACCTCTTTTCCTTTGATTTGTGGGTGTTTGGTTTTTTGTCCCAGCAGTGAGAAAGTGACTAAGATGATCAATGATAGTTTTAGAGATTCTAGATTGTATGTTGTTTTGACAGTATCGGACTGTTAATTATGGAATATCACCTTGAAGTCATAGAAGCTTGGTTTTCTATACTCGAGGGAGTTTTGTTTAACAGTTTTCCTAACCTAGGGAGGGGAAATTTTTAATCCTGGGGTCTTAATCTCTGCTTCTACGTATGCCACTCCCATGGATTACCATCTTATGCCCAGGGTGTCTACAGAGCTCTCTTGGATGAACTGAACTGGCAGGATTCCGACTCTAATTTCTGTCTCTCAATCAGTGAGCTGGAGTTGAAATCTTCACACAGCTTCTAAAAGTTTTAGCTCTTTCCATGACTTCCCTCTTCATTTTTGGCCACTCTTGCACCTCAGACCTCTGTCCTCTGACACCGTCAGCAATAAGCCAGCAACTGTCTACCTGCAAACTGGGAAGAACCCTCCAAGGAAAGCAGCCCGGTCACGGCTCTTCCCCAGTGCAGTTCCTTCTTTCAAAGGTCAAATTCCAGTTTCTGTCTGCTCTCAGTTAATCTTATTTTTGCATTTTGTTCACTGTTCACAAATCTTATACGCAGGAGTATTGAACCAGTAGGAGCCACTTCCTAATACCGAATTGGAAATTCTACACCCAGGTTAAGGTTTTTAGATGTACTGCAGAAATTGCCCTCCATACATATCACAGCAGCAGGGCACAGTGGAGCACGGCTGTCATCCCAGCGCTCAGGAAGCTGAAGCCGGAGGATCACTGTGACTTCAAGACCAGCCTGGGCTGCAAAGGAGCTCAAGGCCAGACTGAACTGCATAGTGAGATCCTGTCTAAAAAAGACAAAAACAAGGACCAGTGAGCTAGCTCAGTGGACTAAGTGCCTGCTTAGGCAAGCGCAGGGACTGAGGTTTGAGGCACGGCACCACGTGCTGTGCGGGCCCGACCCCTGGGTGTGATGAGCTGGCCACTGACTAGGTGTGGTGGCGCACGCCTGTAATCCCAGCACTGGGGAGGCTGAAACAGGAAGATCTCTATGAGTCTGAGCTGCATAGTGAGACCCTGTACCAAATACACTTAAAAAAAGGGAAAATAGCTCATATCATAGCAAATTACATTCTCACAGAGTAGAAGGGGACTCTCCATATGCTTCAAGTTTGGCAGCCAGAATTTCTCAGCTTGGATATCATCGGATGCCAGAAACTTAGAGAACACCCTGCACATAGTACCTCTTAGCTCAAGAGCCTGGATCCCTAAAGGAGTCATGGAAGTAGTTCAGGGCTTTCAGGACAGTTTCTGTACACTGTCAGCTCTATGGCCAAATATAAAATGTACAGCTCCCCATAACTCAAACCTTACATGCCATTGCTGTTGATTGGAATTTCCTATTTTTTTTGCAGAGATACTGGCTTTTTTCTTGCTCCTGAGGAGCATTGTTTAGTAGTGCACTTCCTGGTCAATGCATACAGGCCAAATGCATTACCACTGATCAGCCAAATGTGGCCGTTAGGACAGAGACAAGTTGGTCAGTGGCATTCTGGGAGCTACTGGGCATTTCAAGCAGTCATGGCTGTTTCTGGTGAATTTGGACTTTGTCCATGGTTCTGTCTTTGACATAAGAACTGCTATGGCTTTAGCTGCCTTATTTATTGAGGCTCAGCGAGATGAAAGGGCTGCCTGGGGTCACATGGGCTGAGACCCACGGATCATGTCTTGTCCTGAGCCCAGCTGTACACTGCAACCGCAGGAGTGATGCTGAGATCTACCATGTGTCTTGGGAGGAAGCAGGAGTGGGTAACCTGAGAAACAGGCCTTTGTGAGAGGCCTCTGGGGAGAAGGTGAACGGTCGGGGGGAATGGCCATAGTCCTGTGGGGTGCCTGCAAGCCCTTCTCACTAACTCACCCAGGGAGAGGGAGCTACTTGGATGGCGCTCAGATGCGTCACATCTGACCGGTTTCCCTGTCTGGGTCTGCAGTATGCATGTGTGTGGATTCGCTTCAGCTCCTACTGGATTTCTGAAAGGCAGCACCTCCCTGGCTTCTGTAGTCTCCTGGCAGTGGATGGAGAGGGCAAACACACGCTGCCTCCCTCCTTTCCATCTCCAGTGTCACAAAAATGCTCCATATTCCTTAGTATAAGTTTGTAGCAGCAACCTGAGTTTTATTTACCATTTCTTCTAGAAACTCAAGGTCCTATTAGGGCAACAATTATGAAACCATGGAGAATTCCATCACAGCCTGAGTGCATCAGAGGATGTGTACGAGCCTTTACTTACCTCCCCTGCACAGGCTTGGTACATTTTGGTGCTTGTGTAAGCAAGTATGTGTGTATGTGTGTGTACATATACGTGAGTGTATGGGGTTGTATTGTGAATTTGTACGTGAAAAGGTTGAGGGCCTGTAGTTGTAGGGGAGGTTGAGTGTGTGAGGTTGCATGAATGAATGTGTGAGGTTGAGTGTGTGTGAGATTGTGTGTCTGTGAGGTTGTGTGTGCAAATGTGGGAGGGTGCACGTGTGTGTGGGGTAACTGGGGCTAGTGTGTGTGAGGATACATGTGCAAATGTGAGGCTGCGTGTGTGTGTGTGTGTGTGTGTGTGTGCTTGTAGGAAAGCGGGTGTGTGGGTCGGCTGTGTGTGTCCTCTCTCTCCTCTGGGCCAATTCATTGCTGATTGTGCTCGCTGAGGACAGACCAGCTGGAAGGGCCTAAGGGCAGGACCCTGCTGGCTAGTCTCTGTCAGTCTCCAAAACCTGTCCCTGGGAGCCCAGCCCTGGGTTCCGATTTGCAGAGACCCGTGCGGAGCTGGGATGACACCCAATCTTGTCCAGGTGGAGGACCTGTAGGCGCAAAGGGGCAAGGCATCTGCTCCTGGGGTGGTGAAGCTCCAGGCTCCCAGGGAGCCCAGGGCTCTGCCCGCACCCTCCAGGAGCAAACCTTGCTGCCTGTTGGCATCCGTCTGTGCCAGCCCTGGGGCAGGAGGAAGACCCCAGGGTCCACACCCTGGCCCTGCAGCCACACTAAGGCCTAAAAGGATCCTGGGAATGGTGCTGCGGCCAGTGGGGACAGTAGCAGAGACTGATGGCTGCAGGGCAGCGGGAAAGGCTTCCCAGAGGATGGAATGGGGCTGTGGGTGTTGGGTTCCGGCCACCTTTGATGAGAGGCCCAGGGCATGGACAGGGGAGGCTGAGAGGCTGCTCTATCCACCGCAAGCCTGTGAGCTCTGTCAATCCTTCTCTTTGCCTGGGGCCCGTTCTGCTGTGAGGGCACAAAGCAGGGAGCAGGCAGTGGAGGTCCCCTGCAGGCTGGGCTGAGAAACCCCAGAGTTGCTTCTTGCCAATCAGATGGGGCTGCTCTTCATTCAGTCTTGTGGGGTTCAGCAGAGGAGGAAGTTCCCAGCAGGGGGCTTTGGGGCCCAGGCTCCATCTGATCATCCCTCTCTCCCTTCTCTGTTGTCTTCTTGATTGATCTGAGACAGCCTTCACTTCTGCCTGCCTCTGCCTTGTCCTTGCCATCTGTACACTTGGAGGAATTCCGTGTAGTGAGAACCACGCCACGGGACCCGTGGTCTTCAGATGCGTCCATTTGGACCTGAGGGTGTGGACCGGATTTCCTATGCTTTCATCAGAGCTCTTCAGTTAAAAGATGTGAGAATTTAAAGGCACTGGACATAGAGAAATGTCGGGGAACTCTGCCGCCACCCTACCTGACTTAGTCCCCACCGCAGCGCATGCGAGCTGTGTGACCTTAGGTAGGCTGTTACCTAAGCTCCCCGGCCTCGGTTTCTTCTTCTGTTAAACACAGGAGTATCCGTCTCAATGTTATTAGTATTATATTAGGTATCACATACAACATTCTTAAGCAGCGCCTGGCCGGCAGACATCACTGTCAGTGGCATCCGTGGTTGCTTTCATATGTATTATGTTTGTTTGGTTTTTTTCTTCATTTTGTCCACGGCGCGGTTCAGTTTCTAAGTGAGAACCTAATCTGTTTATTGGGAGGATGTGGAGGAGGGGGAATCTACCTCCTCACCCAGTCCTGGCCCCCACACACCCTGCCTCTTTGCTCTGCTTGCCGGAGACAGAAGATGCATGTCACTGCGCCTGGGTAGGGGGGTGAGGTCCAGGGCAGCTGTGTTTCCTTGGCCGCATTTGGGGCCTTGTATTGTCTTCCAACTTGCAAGGCATCTCTATAATTATTTTTCATCATGGCTAACAATGGCACTTATTGTTACAAGTACTTTTTGAAAGTATATATATATATATAATATATATATTTTTATATTATATATAATATATATATATATATTAAAAAAGCTTAAGCACAAGCCCAATGCCCTGTTCCAAGGCCAGTTTCTGTCCACAGAGAGCCATGTTCACTGCCTCAGACACGGGCATTTAGCCTGGATGAAGCTGATTCCAGAGTCCGTATGCTTCCAGTCTCGAGCACTTCATGAAGGCCAGCTCAGCAGCATCTCCAAACGGGCTTGTTTTTACAGAAATTTCCTTTCCTACAAATCTGGGTAGGGTTTGTTTCTCATAGTCCCTGAAAATTGTCAGCTTTCTAAGAAGAAGGAAGTACGGAATCCCTTTTCTCCTGTACAGATTCTTTGGTATGAGCCGAGAAGCAGTGTGGGCCCAGGGTTGCGGGGCTTGTCTGCTGGGGTTTTGGTCCGACTCTGAGCTCCCCCGCCCCAGCTGTGGTCTCCTCCAATAGTGGAAAAAGAGGGCTCACCTGGGCATCTCCAGTCTCTTTCTGTTCCTGAGAGTCTATCTAGTGACCTGTGCTGTGGTGACACTTATGGGGGCAAGGTGTGCTGGTAAGCTCAAGCCATGCTGGAAGTGAGGGGCAAGTAAGCCCCGTGGAGCCCACATCCAACAGGAGGCAGCTGGGGCATCGGTCTTGCCTGTGTTGCCCCCAATGGAGCTTCCCTGACCCCAGTGGCAAGGACCCAATAAGCCTGTGGGGCGTAACCCTGTGGCCCAGGCGGTGCCCGAGGACAGCGCAGGAGGCCACCTGGGCACCTCCCCACCTCTGGCTCTGCCGGACTCCTGGTTGATGGTCCTCTATTCCCAAACCAGGGACTCTGAGTCCTGGGATGACACAGGTCATCTCTTTGAGGGATTAGGATAGCTATTTTCATTTTGACTGAAGCATGTCACTCAAGAGCCCTTGTTATTTCTTTCTAAATAGCCTCTAATGCAACAGGAAGTGGCTCGGCCCAGCCAAGGCAACATTCCCTTCCTGTTTGTCAGCTTCAGTGTGATGACGGTCGCGGCGGTGGTGATCACGTTGCTGGTGATACAACAAAAACAGAAACAGTCGCGGAGACCAGCGCTGCTTCCTTGCCGGGTGAGCTTGTTGTTGCAGACACCTGGGATTTAATCATCTCTCAAGAAGGGGTCCCGAGGTCTAGCCCCCCAAATTACACATAAAGCAGTGACAAGAACGTTGTCCTTTAATGCGCCTAATTCCACAATATGGGATCCAGAACCAGGAGCCACCCCCAACTGGGCTGAACTTGGAAACCAGGGCAGATGTGTTTCTGTGGCCATGGATTTTCCAGGTAGACTATGCTTCCCGGGACAAGCCACGTCTCAGTCACTTTCCTCCTTGCTGATACATAAAACCCAGCACCCCAGAGGAAGGGGAGGCCAGGTTCACTTCGGCTTTTGTTTCAGTCCATAGTCAGCTGGCCCCAAAGCAAGAGAGCAAGGCCGAGGGGCCCGGCGGGGAGAGCTGCTCAGGGCACAGAGGCAGGAAGCACAGTGCAAGGAGGAGCGGGTGTGGAGAGAGCGGCAGCCCCCCCCCCCCCGTGGCCAGACCCCCACCCTCGAATGGCACATTTAGCTGCGAGCTCATCAGTGGACTGATTCAGAGAATAACACAGAGCCAGGTGATGCAAACACCTCCCGCAGCCCTGCCTATGAGTGCATGAGGCTTGGGGCGGCGGCAGGGGGTCCAGCTGTAAGCCGTTGCCACTGGCCACGCCTTACTCCAGTTACTAGTAGAACCTGAGGCCTCAGCACCCTTGCTTCCCTCCATACGCGCATTTTAAAAGTCTAATTTTCTCCCTGGAGCCCCCCAGGATCCTGCTGGGCAGGGCTGCTTTCTGCTAACCCGACCTTTCCCCCAGCACCCTGGCGCTTTTCTGGTCTCCTTTGGTGCTATTCCTCCCTGGCTGTCCCGGTTTCCAAGAGCCAAGTCCTTTGTCCTGGTTTCTTCTTTACAGTCTGTGTTTTTTTTCTTCAAAGATTAAGAAGTAAAAATGTTAGGACAGTAGATTAGCATAGACAGGTAGAAGGGTGCCAATGGCCACTTTTGATCTCCTGGAGATAGGCTGCATTTCCAAAATTTCTATAGTGAACGCGCACTGTGTTTAGAATCAGAGCAGTTTGGTAAAAACCAAGTTGAGCCTGGCAGCTTGGATGCCGGCTCCAGACCTGGCTCACCCCAGACTGGTGAAAGCACTCCCCTCTTCCACTGGCCTGCTGGGGCAGCAAGCCAGCCCCTATGTCCTGCCACTGGACAGATTCATTTCACCCTCTGTGGGCCCAAAGTGGGCGGGACTCTCCTGCATGGAGACCCAACGTCCCCCCAGCTTCCTATACTCGGAGCTCTGGTATTTCTTGTGGGCCTGGGGCTCTCCTGCTGGTGTCCCTACCCACAGCCTCACCCTGTCCAGGGCAGCCACCAAGTCACACAGGGGCCTCAAGGACCTGTCCTGGTCCTCAGAGACCAGCGCCCCAGCCTGGATGGCTCCTCTCACCCTCAGCAGCCAGGGTTGTCTCTACAAAGCACATTTTCTGCGCTGTGTGTTTTTCTTTGTCTGGTAGCTCATAAAGTTCCCCGTCTGCCCTGGGCCTCTTGGTCTTTAATCTCAGCCTCTGTTGGAGCTGTCCCTATTTCTTTTTAATGATACCTCCCCCCCCTTTTTTTAAAATGGAAGTTTCCTATTGAATTTTTATGACAATGTAGAGATGTGGATGGCCGCCAACAAAAACGAAACCTTTATGGAATAGTCGTTTCTCCCCAGGAGCCTCCTCTGTGGCTGCGCCTATACATCCTCGGTGGGAGTAGGGGCCTGGCCCTGGCCCTGGCTGCAGCTCGGCGGGCTGAGTGGCAGGGAGTGGGCCGGTTGTTATTACAGAGTCGTGGCCACTGGGGGAAAGCACTGCAGCTCCACCAGGAGGGTGAGGGGCCTTGCACAGGACGGGAAGCTGGTCCTCCCTGGCTGGGGGCCTCTGCTGTGGTGTCGGCCTCAGGAGCAGCGCCTCCTCGTCCTGTGTGCCCCACACAGAGGAGAAACATGCTGACCACCCCGCAGCCTGCACCCCTGCCTGGGCCTCCAAGTGGCCTGAGACTCCCCTGCTCCGGGGCCTAGTCCCTGCCTTTGAGGCTGCTGGGCCGTGGCACACCTGGCTCAGGCCAGCTGCATGAAATATGGTCCCTGATGCCTGCAGACCTGAGTGTCTCCAAGGGCATTGGGGTCAGGCGGGATTTGTTCATTGACAGCTGGGGCTTGTGAGTCTCACGCCCTGAGTGGGCGCTGGGCATCTCTCAGTGTCTTCTCCCGTGTTGGGCTGCTCATGATGCAGTGCCACAGATCGAGTAAGCTGCACAGAAAAGACATTTATTTTGGCTCATGCTTCTTATTTTGGCTCGACCAGGGTTGAGGAGCCACATCTGGTGACAGCATCTTGCTTGCCGAGTGCCAAGGAGGCGCACGTGGAGAGGGACAGCGAGGTGCGTGTGCGTGTGTGTGTGTGTGCATGTGCACGCGGATATGTTCTTTTCCTTCTTCCTATGAAGCCACCAGGACTCAATCACAGACACGCCTCCCCAGTGGCCCATCTAATCACCTCTCAGACACCCATGCTCTAGACCCCGCAGCCAGATGATGTCTCCACCCTTTTCACACCTCACCACGCCGATTAAATGGCGATGTGTGTATCAGAGGTGACAAGATGTATTGAGACCATAGTGTCCAGTCACAGTTCCATGTCGATAGTGCTCCGGGAGGAGCAAGCAGTGAGTGATTGAGATGATTCCAGTTGTAATGAGGGTGTGGGGTGAACAGGGAAACATGGAAATGAAGGGAGAGGATCTGCTTCAGACAGCATAGGGGAGGTCCCTCAGTAACATGATGCCAGCGCAGGCCAGGATAACAGCATTTCCAGGAGAGGGCAGAGCCCGTGCAAAGTCCCTGAGGTACAAGGAGCTTGCTCAGTTACGAAATAGAAGGTATGTGTGGCTGTGGAGTGGTGAGAGTCCTCGGGAGACACAGGTGGGTCAGTTCCCAGGCCTTGGCAAGCCTTGCTGTTGACAGCTCTTCTTTCAAGTGTCTAATGACGCTCTTTTGACTATCGAGCAAGGAATGCCTCATAGAATCATACTGAAACCAAGATGTCAAGGTCTTGGAGCCAAGGGGAAGCCACCGCCATGCTTCTGCTCTTGGGTGGGGAAGGGAGCAGGAGGTTTGTTGTTTCTTTGGGTTGTTTGGGCTTAGAGCTGTTTCCTCAAGCCGTAAACTCTCATAAAAGCATTTAAGTTCTAAGGGCCACTGAGAAATGATGGTGAATCCTGGCTCCTTGCAGCACCACGCTCCCTGTAGGGGTGGGGCGCTGGAGGGGGGCTTGCCGTGACGTCCCAGGTGCATGTCTCCTCTGTGAGTGCGCCGACCTCCCGCTCAGTGGGAGGGTCACAGGTGGCCCAGTGAGGAAGAAAATGAACAGCATAGCTGCATGGCGGCCTCCTTTCCACGTGTTAGACCCTTAACAGACACAGCTGCCCTGAAAAGTATTTGGACCAGAGACATTGAGTGAGTCACCCAAGGTCATACAGCTACTAAGAGGCAGAGCTGGGGTTTGAACTCGTCCGTCCAACTACAATGCCCTTGCACCTGTCATTCTCTACCACAACACTGCACAATGTCCCTGTGCCAAGGGGGTCTGTGGTCCCCTCTGACAAAAGCTTTCATGGTCCATTTCCAATACCAAGGGCCTCAGCTGGGTGAGGTTGGGGCATCTGGGGCTGAATCTTGTTCCATTAGGGTTCTTTCCCGGCCTTCTGTCTACTGACTCATGGCACCAGACCCACCCGTGAGGTGAGAGGCCCATTCTGGAGCCACAAACCTCTGTGGTGGCCTGCGAGGTCTCAGACACATGCTTACTACTGTTGCAAAAAGCTGGATGCAAAATAATAGGAGAAATCCACAAAGCCATAATTAGTGATTTTGATGGTAAAGGGTAAGGAAAATAAGTGATCTTACTGCCCTTCATGTATGCTCCTCTGTCACGCCTCCCTCCCTTGACAGATCCAGGTTTCTGGCTACGTCAGTTTTCTTCTGTTTGAAGAGATTCTTTGAGATTTCCTGTGAGGAAGGTAGGCAGGCAGTGAACTCCCTTTGGATGAATGCTCTGGGTCAAAAAGCTGTATTAATTAGGTATTAATTCTCTCCAAACTGATGTATAAAATAAACACAATACTGGTTTTTAAAAATCCCTATAGCATTTAGCTTTTGTAGAAATTGACTAACTGTGGGCCGGCCAAATAGCTCTACAGATTAAAGCTCCCGAAAGCAGGCACAGGGGATGGGGGTTCGATCCCCAGGCCTGCCATGCTGGCCCTGCCCCAGGGGCACGCTGAGACGGCAATTGAGACTGGGCATGGTGGTGCACACGGGAGCCTGTAATCTCAGCTCTTAGGAGGCTGTAAACAGTTGGATCACTATAAGTCCAAACTAGTAGTGAGACCCTGAACACCCTGTAGACCCTTCCCTAAAATACAAAAAGAAAAAAGAAAAAGAAATTGACAAACTGATCCAAAAATTCAAAAGAAAGTACAACAGACCTGGAATAGCCGAAATGACTTTGAAAAAGAAGCATGAAATTAGAGGATGGACACTGCCCACTTTGAGATCTTATTAAAAATATATAGAAATAACATAATGCAGTGTTGGCACACATGTGGGCACACTGTTCAGTGACAGCTGCTCTGCAGATGATGGAAAGAGGAGCCACAGGTG
This sequence comes from Octodon degus, assembly GCF_000260255.1. NCBI lineage: Eukaryota > Metazoa > Chordata > Mammalia > Rodentia > Octodontidae > Octodon > Octodon degus. The sequence goes on from NW_004524628.1 coordinate 2,492,777, forward strand.
AGAACACTTGTAAATCACATATCCTAAATAGACACGAATCTAAGGTATATTTTTAAAAACTCTCAAAATAAAAATTGAGAAAACAACCCAATATAGTTTGAACATATATTTTACCAAATAAAATATATAGATGGAAAATAATGACAACATAGTTACTAATTAGGAGATGCAAATTTAAATAAGGCTGAGGTACCAACACACACCTATTGGAAGTCTAGAATTAAGAATATGGACGATACAAGTGTTGATGAGGACGTGGAGGAACTGGAACTCTTGAAAATTGCTGGTTAGAGTGCAGCACAGTATATCTGCTCTAGAAAGTAGGCAGTTTTTTTTATAAGTTAAATGTACATTTACTATTTTAATCAGCCATTCCACTTGTTTGTGTTTATTCAAAAGAAGCGAAAGTTTATATCTATACAGTGTCATACATGAGTCTTCATAACAGCTTTATTTTAAATGGCTCAGAACTAGAGACAATTCACAGTAGGTGGATGCATAAACAATTGTGGGGGCCAGCCAAATAGCTCAGCAGATTAAAGCACCTGCAAGCAGGTGCAGGGGCCACGGGTTCAATCCTGGGTCTGCCATGCTGGCCCCACCTGTGGGGCATGCTAAGACAGCAATTGAGACTGGGTGGGGTGGCACACACCTGTAATCCCAGCTCTTGGGAGGCTGTGAACAAGCGGATCACTACGAGTCCGATCTTGTAGTGAGACCCTGGACACCCTGTAGACCGTTCCCTAAAATTAAAAATAAAAATAAAAATTGTGGTGGGTTACCTCTGAGTAGCAAGAAGGGAAAAGCTATTGGTAAATGCAAGAATATGGACAGATATGGAATAAGCTATGTTGAATGAAGGAAGCCAAAGAAGACATAAGCAGCGTGACTCCATTTATATAAAACTTCACAAAATTTGAACTAATCTATACTGACACAAAGCAGAATAATGGGATTTTATAATGTTAATTGCATGTATTAGAAAAAAGAAAGATCTAAAATAAGTTATTCAAATCTCCCTGTAAAGGAAACTAGAGAAAGAAGAGGAATTTAGTCCTCAAGCAAGGAGAATAAAGAACAAAAATTAGAGTAGAAAGCAATCATATAAAATAGAAAAATTATATAGAAAGTGAGTGAAACAAAAGCTGGTTCTTTGAAATGATCATTAAAACTGATTCTAGTCATGCCAAGAAAAAAAAGGAGGGCATAATTACCAACATCAGAGTTAGAAGAGGCGTCACCACTATGGGTTATAGGGACATTAATAGCATAATTCAGGCTGGGGAGAGAGCGCTAAGGCATAAGCACATGCCTGGCAAGGACAAGGTGCTGAATTCAATCCCTGGAACCTCAGGCATGCCAGAACCAGGCGTGGTGGTGCATGTCTATAATCCCAGCACTTGGGAGGTTGAGACAGGATCGCTGTGAGTTCAAGACCAGCCTGGGGACTCCAAAAGTGAGCATAAGGCCAGCCCAAACTGTGTAGAGAAACCCTCTCTCCAAAAGAAAGAAAGAAAGAAGCACAATTCAATCATAGTACCATAACCCTATCCTCATAAATGGAACTAACTTTCAAAGAATCAATTCCTTAAAACATACAAACTCTTGGAATTCACATAAGCATAGACACTAACTTTATAATTTATAACTTTTCAAGAAAGAAAGCACTAGGCCCAGGGAATTTCGCAAGTACGTGCAACAAAACATTTAAGGGGAAATAATAACAACTCTCTACAATGCCTTCTAGAAAATAGAGGCAGAGAAAATTCTTCCTAACTCACTCTATGAGGTCAGTTGTCTTAGTCCAACTGGGTTGCAATAGAAAAATATTATGAACTGGGTAGCATGCAGACCACATTTACTTATTCCTCATAGTTCTGAGAAAGTTGAAGATCAACGCATCAGCAGAGCATGGTCCGGTGAGGGCCTAGATCCTGCTTCACAGATGACCACTGTTTTGCTTTCTCCCCAAAGTGGAGGAAGAGGATGGGGTCTCTCTAAGATCTCTTTTGTATGGGCAGAGATTTCCTCGTAGGTCCTACTCGCCCATTGAAACTCTCACCTTGAAATGCCATGACCTTGGGGGGTAGAATGCCAACATGAATTCTGAAGTGACAGACATTAGATCACAGTGCCAAGATTACCCTAATACTAAACCCAGAGAAACACTTTTTAGCACTGAGGATTGAGCCCAGGCCTCACGCATACTAAGTGTTTTACCACTACCTTCCACCTTGGATAAAGGCATTTTAATAAAGGAAAACTACAGACCAATAGCTCTGATCAACATAGATGCAAATACTATGAAAAAATTATTGGTAAATCATACTCGACAATATATAAAATAAATTATGTACTAAAACCAAAAGAAATTTATTATAGTTATCTAAGACTGATTCAAAATTGTGAATCAATTAATGTAATATAACATACTAATGCACTAAAGAAGAAGGGCTGGTGAGATAACTCAGAGGACTAAGCACCTGCTTAGGCAAAGATGGGGACTGGGTTAGATTCCCAGCACCACATGCTGGGCAGGTCCAACTCCTGCCCTCCCCTAGGCATGCTGAGCCAGCCACAGATATCAGACGAGGTGGTACATGTCTGTAATCCCAGCACTGGGGAGGCTGAAGACAGGAGGATCACTATGAGTGTGAGCCATACGGTGAGACCCTGTACCAAATATATTAAAAAAAAAAAAAAAAAAAAAAACCTAAGTAATAAAAGTCATATGATCTTCTCAATTAAGGCAGCACAAATATCCAATTAAATTCAGTATTCATTTCTGGTAAAATATCATAGCAATAGGAATAATGGAGAATTCCTTCACTTTGATAAAAAAAAATTTACAGAACAATTTCACTAACAGTTAATGGTACAAGACTGGACAGTTTCACCCTAAAATAAAAAAGAAGACAAAGAGGTCATGTTTCACTATTTCTATTCAACATCTACTGGAATTCATGACTACAGTTATCAGAGAAGAAACTGAGCTAAAAGAAAGATAAACAGATTGGAAAGAAAAGAATAAAAATGGTTGTTGTTAACAGATGCATGTTTATCTCTGTGGAAAACACCACTCTACAAAATGAAACAAAAAATAACCAAATTCAAGGAACTAATCGGCAAGCAAACCAAGAACACAGATGCAAAGTCAATAGAGTAAGATCAGTTGCTTTCCTATACACAGCAATCAATTAGAATTAATTGTTTGAAATTAATTACTTTGAAATGAAAGTAA
>NW_004524628.1:2496117-2513605 GCF_000260255.1 Octodon degus
ATATATATATATAATCCTTAGGTGAAGAACTAGAAAATAAAGTAAGAATTCTAAGTAAATGTAAGGATACTCAGTGTTTATGGATTAGAGAACTTTATGTTGTAAAGATGTCAATTATTTCTAACTTGATCAGCACAATCATTCAAAATACTAGCAAGCTATTTTTAGAAATTGATAAACTTATTCTAAAATTAATATAAAAAGGCAGAAAACTTAGAATAGCCAACACAGTGCTGATGAAGAACAAAGTGGGAGAAGTCACAGTACTCAACTGCAAGAATTACTAAGCTGATGAAGATAGCGAGGATTGGCAAAACAGATACGCAAATCACAGGCCCGTGAGTGGACTCACAAAAGCATAATCAATGGCTATTTGACAAAGGCGCAAAAGCAATTCAAAGGAAAAAGTAAAGTCTTTCTGAAAAACATACTTGAATGCTTAGATGTTCAAAATATAAGCAACCAATGAGTCTAGATAGAATTTATACTTTACACAAAAATTGACTCAAAATAGTTCATAGACCTAAACACAAAAAGCAAATCTATACATTTCTAGGATAAAATACAAGATAAAATCTGACACTGAGCTTGGTGATGAATTTTTAGATGTAATGTTTAAAATATAGCTCATGAAAGAAAACCATGTAAGTTGAATTTCATTGAAATTAAAAACTCATGTTCTATGAAAAATGCTGATAAGATAAAACAAACACACCCTACAAGCTGGCAAGATAGCTCAGTGGACTAAGGGCCTGCTTTGGCAAGCTCAGGGACCAGGGTTTGATCCCCAGTCCTGCTTGCTGCACCAGCCCGGCCCTGGGGCACACTGGGCTGGTGACTGAGTCTGGGCATGGTGGCACACACACCATGCCTGTAATCCCAGCACTGAGAAGGCTGAAAACAGGAGGATCACTACAAGTCCGAGCTGCATAGTGAGACCCAGTACCAAATACATAGATGGAAACAAAACACATCCTACAGACTGGGAAGAAGTATTTCCAAAATACAAACTTGACAAAGACTTGAATCCAGATATATTAAGAAATTTTAAAACTCAATAATAAAAAAAAGTGGCCCAATTAAAAAATGGCTAGAAAGTCTTCATAGACCCTGAACCAAAGATATACAAATGCCAAGTGAGTATGTAAATCATCATCAGTGAATAGGAAAATGCAAATTAGTATATACCTATTATATCACTACTGTATCACCACACACCCATCCATTCTAATGGCTAGTGTGCAAAAAACAAAAATACCAATTGCTGATGCAAATGTAAAGCAATACAAATCCTCATTCACTGCTGATCGGAAGACCAACTATCACAGCAACTTCAGAAGACAGACAATTTCTTCCAAAGTTAAACATAACCTTACTGTGCGATCCAGCACTCGTTCTCTTAGGTATTCACCCCGTTGATTCATTTTTGGGGATGAACAGAAATCTGCATTTGCATGTGTGTGGCAACTTGATAGAAAGTTGCCCCAAACTGGAAGCAGCCTGGTTGTCTTATAGTAGATGACTGGATGAATAGGATGTGCAGATAAAGGTACACCGAAGTTAGCAAGAAGTAGTGAGCAAGAAAACTGTGAAAAAACATAGATGAATCTTAAGTACCTACTGCTTACTGAAAAGACACCCATCCATGTTAGATGACATTTTAGAAAAGGCAAAACCATAGGGAAAAGAAAGAGATCAGCGCTTTCTGGGAGCTGGGAGATGGGAAGGTCGAGTAAGCGGCATGAGATTCTTTCAAGGACAGTGTGACTATTGCCTAGGAGACTGTCATGGTATCCGAGTATTATGGACATACAACACTGCTTCGATCAAAACTCCTGGGATTTGACATCACCAAGAGTGAAACTTAATGTATGCAAATTTTAAATAGTCAGGTGAGAAGCTGGGGAATTAAGGCTGGAATGCTGAATATGAAAAAAAAAATTTTGAGTGTATTTATAAAATTTTTGAGTGTATATATATATTTATAATATCGGAAATGATCCTACTGAAGGGGTGGGGTAAACTGCATGGACCCAGTAGCCCTGAAAATGAGTAGTGACTGTAAGACTAAGAACAAAAGGGGTTGTAACAACACTGTATTTTATTATTATTATTTTTTTTTTTATTTTAGGACAGGGTCTACAGGGTGTTTAGGGTCTCACTACTAGATCAAACTCATAGTGATCCGCCTGTTTACAGCCTCCCAAGAGCTGGGATTACAGGGGTGTGCCACCACGTCCAGTCTCAATCACCGTCTCAGCATGCCCCGAGGGTGGGGCTGGCACAACAAGCCCAGGGAATTGAACCCCCAGCCCCTGTGCCTGTAGGCAGGTGCTTTAATCCCCTGAGCTATTTGGCCAGCCCTTAACACTATATTTTAGTTGGGAAGATTGCATCCCACTGGGGTAGGAGTTGGGATGTTACTGTTCGTGTACTCTAAGGGTGGTATACACAAGTGAGTGGTGGAGCCAGGTTTCTCCTACTGGGGTGGGAAGAAACAGAAGCCCAGGGATGAGGATCACCGACCTGTGCATGTGAATGGGCCTCAGAGAGCTTATTAAATCCCCAGGGAGGAGTCACACCCTGTGGGAAAGTGCTGCAGGCTCGCACGCAGGGCTCCTCTCTTGAGGGGCTCCTCTCTTCTGGGCCACACTGAGTCCCCACACAGGCCCTGCAGCGGCAAGAGTGGGCAGAGACACTTCTGTTGAGTGCAGTGAAGCTTTGAAGAGGCTGAGACCTCTGAGACCTGAGGAGACTTTGAATCTCCCTTCAGCTCCCCAGTCCCAACCACAGCCTTCGCTTGATGTAAAACATGTGTTCAGCTTGAACACAGTGAGGCTCATTTCCACACCAGTGGGGCTGCTTGCTCTAAGCTTCCTCAGTGGGTGGAAACAGAGTAAGCTCTGTGACGCGCACAGCACTTTGCAAGGAAGTCATGCCCGCGGGTCACGACCGTAGATCTGGAGACAGATTGGGAGCCAGGGTCTCTGCCACTCAGCAGTGGTGCTAGAGTCTGGGTGACCAGGTGCTGGCCTGGTGGCACTGGCCTGAGGCTGGCCTGGTGGCGCTGGCCTCTGGGCCAACTGTCAATCTGCAAGGCCTGCAGACAAGATGCCTGGAGTGAAAGTGCCTGGAGTTACTTGGAAGCTGAACAGTTCAGCAGCTAGAAGAGGGAACCTTCCAGATTGTTCTGGAACATGGGTCCATCCTCCCTTCCCATCTTTGGCCCTACCAACAGCCTCCTCATCCACATGATCAACAGCCTTTCTTCCAACCAGAACATCTGGCTTCGCTCCTGCCACTTCGCCAGCTATGTGACCCTGGCTGGGTCGTGGGGCCTCTCATCCAAGAGTTGACTAAATGCTTTCCAAAATTTTTTCCAGCTCTAAAAGTCCTTGGTTTTTTTTTTTTTTTTAAATCAATGAATGAACAAGAAAATCAGCAACATTTCATTTAGCGCTCCTGTAGAGTTGGTCTAAGGTAAAAGATCTCAATTCAAAAACAACAACAAAAAAACCAAACCAAAACAAAAAAACCCTCAGCTCCTATAGATAGGCTGACCAAATGTCTAAAATGGAAAGGATTAGGCCTGGAGATAGCTCAATGGCTTAAGGTACTGGGGTTGGGGGGAGAGAAAGAAAGGATTTGTGGAAAGTGAACACAAGAAATTCATCCTGAATCAACCTTCAAGAAATCTTTATGGAGTAACTTCTACATGCAGAGCACCAAACTCAAGGGGAAACATAAAAAGTCTCATTCTTTCCCTGAAAAGAATTTAATACTTGCTTGGGGGTGGGAGGGATAACTGAAGGTGACTACACATAATAGGTAACTGCAGGGGAACAGTAGGGCTGTAAGAAGAGGGTACCTGGGGGGCAATTGTAGACATACAAAGTCTGCAAGTGCAGAGAAGCCAAGAATTAGAAGCAGTGCTCAAAACTTACATCTAAGAATGTGCCTCACTGAGCCCTGCACAATTAGCTCTAGGCACCACCATGGCCAAAGTGCTAGGAAGGAGCGCCATTGTCCTGGAAGTGGTGACACATTCTGTGAGCACTTCCCTAAATCAAGAAGATGGTGGCATCATTAATTCTCAAGAACACTGGAGAGACAGACATGGCGAGGCCAGAGCCTGAGGAGAGAAGGGGACAGGAGCACTAGTGGGGAAGACCAGGAGGGCTCCCACCTGTGGAAGATCTAGGACTGGGCATCTGGTCAGGGCATCAGCAAAGTGGAATCCCACCTCCCACGTGCCTTCTGACTGGTGCTCCCTGTGGCCTTGTGCCCCCCTGGACAGCCCATCCTGTGAGCACGCCACTGTCATTTTTCCTGGGGACAGAATTTTCAGCTTTCTCCTGACACCATACTGGGTCAGGAGGAAGTGAACCAGAGGCTGGAAGAGAGTGTTCCTCCACAACATGATTTTCAGGGGAGCCTACCTCTGTCCCAAAGGGGAAGTAGGTCCCTAACTTGCTTCTGGGACATTTTAGGAACAATAGGCAGAATGCAGTTTCTGTTGAGGGTAAAGTAGGGTTGAGGCATAGAGGAAGAGGGGCAGCCTTCCCTTCCTGCTCTCTCCTAAGGAGGTGGTCTGGAGCAGGACCCAGGGATTGGGTTCACAGTTGCGCAAAGCTAGGAGGCACTTCAGGGCTGGCCTTAAAGGGCAAGTAACCCCAGTAGGGTGAACTACAGGGTGCACGTGGCAGAAGTGGACTATTCCTCTCTTCTGGGGCTGGACTGTCTACCTTCATCTGCCTGTGACAATTTCCCTGGGATGTGCCTCTTTGTTGCAGTTTCCCTTTGGTATGAAGGCTCTGGTCCTATTGGACTAGGGCCTCCCCAAAGACCTCAGCTTACTTACATCAACAACAGCCCTCTTTGCAGATCAGCGTGCATTTGGAGGTAGTTGGGTTTGGGCTCGAAGGCATGGCTTTGGTATGAGACATGGTTCAACCCCATCGTCATCCCAAGGATCCATCAGTTGCAGGCAGAAGAAGAGGGGGGTACGCGTTGGGCCCCTCGGTGAGGCAGCTCTGTGCTGGCTCTGAGCCACTGTCACCACATTGCAGAAGAAGACAGAGCGCACAGGTCACGGCCAAGCACAGTGTGAACTGAGAACCCTGGACACCAAGCCCATTGTCAGGGCTGGGTTGGGCAGGTCCACAGGACTCCCATGCAGACGCCATGTCTGGCCCCCAGGGTGCCTGCCCCTGGGGCTGGGCAATGGGATGCTCCCCAGGCCAATCATTGAGATCCAGCCAAGCAAAATGTGGCCTTGTGCCTATACCTGTTGCGGAAGACTGGGGATGGCTCTGTGCCATGCCTGCCCACTTGGGGTCAGGCCCAGCTCCCATGGAGTAACATGGTGACAGGAGACATCGTCATCTGACTCGATGCTCTGTGCCGTGCAAGACCATGCTCAGTGCCTGCCTCAGGTTGAAGCACATCTAATGGGCTTCTCCGGAAAGCTCTGCACGCAGGGATAACTCAGCCGATCCTGCCTGGCAGCGCGCCTGCTGCCGCTGCGAAGCCAAATCCTGCGCTCGTCACTTGGAGAGCCTGCAGCGAGGCCGCCTTTCTGGCTGGGTTCTGGCCAGGTGAGCCAGCCTGGGGGACCAGGAGAGGATCCGGGTGCACCTGCGGCTCATGTTACTCCCCTGCAGCCCGCGCTCTCCCTGCTGCTGTTTTTCCAAGCACCTCGGTCCTGCCAGATTGACAGCTCCCTCTTGGTTGGGATCAGAGCTTAGGAAATGGGCTTTTCAAACCCTGCTTGCAGTTCTGCCTGCCAAAAGCCCCACCACCACCGCCTGTTGCCTTGTTTACCCTGGCCACCAGGCCGCTCTGCACTCTAATAGGTTACTGTCCAGAGAAAAGTTTCCTTTCTGGAGGAGGCGGCTCAAGTTCTGAAATAAAGGTTTCCTGCGGCCCACGACACCGTTCGGTTTGTTTTATCTGTCTCCACCTGCGAAGCAGAGAATTAACCTGCTGCCCGCGGCCAGGCCAGCAGATGACTGCAGGAAAGCGGAGCTCGGGTGTGCGTTTTCCCCAGCACAGCGCCGCCTTGTTCTCCTCTGCCCAGCATTGTGTGCAGGAGGCCCAGGCCCACATCTGAATAGGACTCTGTGTAACTCGATCTGTTTTCTTTCTTTGCTATAGCCTGCGTGCCAAATTTAACTGCGCCCCAATCTGTGGTTTGTGTATGCAGAGTCGTGCAGGAGGGGAAGGTACCGGAGGGGGGAGGCTGTATCCATGTGGGTTTGCTCTACCTTCCTTTTTTTGCTTGCCCGCTTACTCACTGTTTGCAGTGTAGAACTTAACAGGACCGTGTGCTCTGGCCTCAGCCCTTAACCCTTTAGGGATAAGCAGCAGGCAAAGGCACAAAGGCCTCCAGTGCCCTGCTGGGAAGCCCTGTGCTATTGGAGTTAACTGAGGGCTCTGAAAATGTAGAAGACCCCTAAAGTGCCACCACAGCAATTAGTGGGGCCCTGCTCCCTGCACAGAAATATCCCAAACTCACAAACAAGCAGGGAGGGGCCTCCGAGCCAAGAGCCACCGCCATGGAGCCCAAGGTATCCGCAGGCGCCCACTTCTCAAAGGCTGATGTCCTGGGATTTCCCGAGTAGTATGAAAACAGATCTGGCAGAAAGTTTCCCAAGAGAGAGAGGAATCTGCTGTCCCATTAGAAGGGGGCCAGGCCTGGCTCTTGCCAGGGGAGATGGCTCAGCGGTCCTAGGGTTGCCCGCAGCTGGCCCCAGCTGGGGGATGAAACCTCTTGAGTGAACTGGAGCTGAGCTTCCCCTGGCAGGATGGAGAACACAGGTGAACTGAGGATCTTGGTACCTGCTACCAGGTGGCAGGTAAAGAGAGGTGGTTGGCAACGAGAGGCCCTCCCTCCCCCAGCCCCTTCCAGGAAGGCTCCCAGAAGGAAAGCTTAAATGTAGGTCTTTAGGGTTCTGGAGACCAAGGGAAAGCACTGGGTTCTGCTGCCCATTTCTTTCAGAAATCACAGAAATGCTGAAAAATACAGAAGCGTGGAACTCTTTCTGAGGGGGAGACGTCTTGGGTCATCTTGGACTATATTTAGAATGGAAAATGTGCTGGCTCAGAGAAAAGTCGTCACGTGCATGCCCTTGTCCGCGCAGTGTGCTGAGAATCCTGTCCCAAGGGCCCCAGCCTCTGTCCTCACCCAGAGCGGTCTGTCTTCTGCAAAGCCAGCACAGGTGAAGCTGAGCATCCCCTGTTAGTGACCTGTGATGGGGTGGGGCTGCACCCCGAATCCAGGGCAACTCAGAAGCCTGCCTTTGTCCTCCAGCAGGAGTCTAGCAGTGCCTGTTCTCTGAGTGAGAATGCTGGGTCAGACACGAGGACACCAACCTGGATGCAGCTCACTGCCTACCCTCCAGGCGCTGTCCCTACAAACAGGGCAGGTCCTTTGCAGCAGTGGTGATCTGCCCGGTCCCATGTCAGCACTATTATCTTGCCTTTAGTAACCATCAAAATGCTTCAGAGATCCTGGAAGTTCATTGCACAACTGTCCTGCCGCAGAGCTGCACATGGTTTCTCAGAAAGGGCAACGCGAGCCGCCTACCACCCTCTCACCCTTGCCCCACTTCCCGGTTCACGTGGGAATCTGGGCTGCACGGAGGCCAAGTCAGAGCCAGTTTCCTGTGCTCCCGGGCCCAGAAGGAGCCCACGGGAGCACAAGTGGACCTCACTTCCTGGACCTGCTGTGGGCCAGGCCAGTCTGATCGGAAGGAATGACCAGGCTTCTGGCTCCTCGCAGATCTTGCCAAATCCACCTGGGAAATGTGCTGCAGTGTTGCCTCCCACCTGGGTCTGCCTGCAGCCTGCAGCCCAAGCTTACCCCGGCTGAACACAGCGGCCAGAACCCTCAGGTTTCTCCCTGGCCCAGCTGAGGCTGCCCCATGATTCCATGACCTGAGCTCCCGGAGACAGCCCTGCTACTTCCTCCTTGGTAGGGCGGCTGGATGTGTGTCTTCCACCATGGGCCTGCCCAGAGCTCAGCGCTCGCAGCTGGGCAAAGCGGCTGCGCTTGCAAAGTGACTGCACTTTCACGGACGTTAGAACCTGCCTGGAGGAGCCCCAGGCCCTTCTCGAAACTGACATGAGGGTGTGGGTTTTCGTACTGTATCACTGCATCATCTCCAAAGAAAATTCTCTTACAAGGAGTGAAACTTGGGCCGAGCGGACTATGCCGAGCAGGGCCTGCCGTGGACCGTTTAATCTATGTCTCTGTGTAGTTCGCTCCCACTTATCAGGCCTAAAATGACCTTGACCTGCCTGGACGAATCACCTGAAAGCAGAGTCAAGTTTCTTGCTCAGAAAAAAACGTCCTTTCAAGAGCTTTTCTAGGACAGCCTGGGACTGGAGCCCCCTGGGGGCACGGTTATCTTTCTGGGGGAGCTTTAGACACCACTGGTCCTTTGCCAAGATGGCATTCGAGGTCCTCGGAGAGGAAGCAGGACCCCCTTCCTCGCACACACCTTGAGCTCCACGGGCTCTCCCAGTGTTGATCTGTGCAGCTTGTTCTTGGCCCCCACCTGTTCAAAACTGAAATTTTCAAATGGGAAACCAAAGAAGCCCAATGTTAAGTGACACTGAACAGGTCGCGGCAACAGTCCCCCGCCCACATTCTGCCTTCTATATTCCATATTCTAGACTATCCCAGAGCTACATCTTCCTTGTCACCAATTCAATGCATTAGCATTTTTTAATTAAAATTCAGTATCATCGAACAGGTCATGGAGTGGGAGCGAATATTCTCTTTGTTCTAAAAATCCAAATGTAATGAAAGTGCCATTCACAATTGTTTTCCAGTGGGCTGGCTACTTATTAAAAAATGATTCTCAGTGAAAAAAAAAAAAAATAGGTGAATTTTCACAGCATGGCACCCATCAGGAGGCAAGCACACCAGTCCCAGCCCAGCCCCGGGGTATAAAGCATGTGTGTTGGGGCGGGGCTCTGCTGTCAGATAGCAATGTCAGGCTCACTGCTCCTGAGGCCGGTGACTACGATTCTGTGTCCTGGGGTGTTTTATAGACTGATGTCACTCTTTAGAGACAAATTATTGCATAAATGTTTACAGAAGAACACGCCTTTCACAGTGTGCCTGACAGCAAGCTGGAATCCCAGCGGTGTGGAAGGCAGACAGGACTGGGACACTGAGCTGCCACACCTGTTCCCCGGGGCAGAGGCCTCCTATGTGGGGACAGGGAGAATCCTGGTGGTCAGGCCCCCATCCCCACCTGCGGCAGCAAAGTGAATGCAGTCCCTTCCTTCACCTGTGGGGGCAGCCAAGGACCCCAAAGGGAAATTGTAAACCGAAGCAGAGGCCATGCTTTTTATTTGGCCTCAATATAATCCCTGTGCCTTCATGGAAAAATCTAGTGATCTCTGCCTCTCTTTGCAAAGATCAAAAGATCTGTGCTTCCCCAGTCTCCATCTGCCGAAGCCATTATCCATTGTCCAGGGTTGTCCCTGGGTCCTTTCTTTCTTTTTTTTTTTTTTTTTTTTTTTTTTTATGAATTTAGGACAGGGTCTACAGGGTATACAGGGTCTCACTACGTGGATTGGACTCATAGTGACCCTCCTGTTTTCAGCCTCCCAAGTGCTGGGATTACAGGCGCACGCCACCACGCCCAGTCTCAATTGCCTGTCTCAGCGTGCGCCGGGGGTGGAGCCGGCGTGGCAGGCTGGAATCCTTTCATTCCTGCTGGGCTCCCCGGGTACTGGGTCATGGCATAACCCTGAGGGTTAGTTGGATGGAAGAAATATTTTCCTCTGCAATTGGAGCGGCCCTAAGCAGATCACTCTGGAGTCCAGCCTCAGTTTGCCCAACTGTACAATGTGTCAACGGTGTGGCTTCATGGAGTGGTTGCATGTACAAAGTAAGACCTCCCAAGAGCACAGTGTCTGCATAAAGAAGCCTCGGGTCACATCTGTGTGTCCTCAGGGGACATTGGTGTCCCTCAGGGATGACAATAATGCAAGCAGCCAGCACAGCTTTCCTCGTGGACAGCTGCTAGGGAGCAGGACAGGACTGCTCAGAAGCCAGGGGCTCTGGGCTCCTGTCTGTTGACCAAGACCTGGCCCTGGACTGGAGGCGAGGCAGGAACAATGTGCTCCACAAACCCTTGTGGACATCTCGAATGGGTTTCCACTGCTCCGTAACAAACAGATCTCTTAAATTCATAGTGAATCTGGCTCCCTCAACACATCTGCAGTGAAATGCTGGAAGCGTGTGCAGAGGCTGTCTGGAGATGGGCTTTTTTTTTTTTTTTTTTTTCCACGACTAAATCCATAGTTACCCTCCAAGTTGTAATCTTATCATATGTAACCAGTTCCACATAAACAGATCTAGGTATGTTTTCAGTAGTTTCAGCTGAAACCTGTTAAGAACAGATGTGCACTTGGTCCCCCGGCACAGATCCATTTAAATGGATTTTTCCATCTATAGCTTTTGCTTTCTCCCCTTCCTTGGAGAGGGGAAAGAACAAGAAAGTGGAACCATCCTTAAAGTGGCCTCTACAAGTCTCGGGGTCACTGCAACCCGTGTTTCCCACTGGCTGCCCAGCAGCACCGAGTCCTGTCGGGCTGTGAACCCTGAGCATGCACCCACCGCCAGCACCAGGGCTGGTTTTTCCCTGCTGCTGCAGAAATCAATAGCTCCAAGTGAGGCTTCAGCAATGATCTGCTTCTGTTGGGGAAAGGAAGGGAGAGGGTTAGAGATTTAACCCAGGTCTTCACCCTGAGCTATATCCCCAGTCCCCAGACCCTTCTAAATTTCTGACGTTGAGACTGAATCACCCAACATGGGCTCCAACTTGCAATTCTCCTGCCTCATCTTCCCAGGGTGCTGGGATTACAGCTGTGCACACCATCTTTGGCTTATGTATCTCTTTGACCCTTTGGCTCTTTAAGCCATCATTAAGAAAAGGGGAAAAAGAATATAAAAACTCTCAAGTCAACAACAACAAAACCAAGTGCCTTGTTAGAAAAAGGATAAAGGACCTAAATAGACATTTCTTCAAAGAGAACATACAGTGGCCAAAGCTGTTCGGCTTCATCAGTAACTCAGGAAATGCAAATACAAACCACAGGAGTCACATTGCTTCATACCCTTTGGACTGGGCAATAGAAAAAATAGAGAATAGTATCGGAGGGGATTGCAGAACACTTGTGGGGTGTCAGTGCAAATGCGAAACAGAGTAGTACAGCTGCTGTGGGAAACAGTGTGGCTGTTCCTCAGAAAATTAAAAATAGAGTTTTCATATGACCCACCAAGCCCAGTTCTGAGCATATCCAAAAGAACTGACAGCAGGAGCTCACAGGACACTTGCATGCCTGTGCTCCTAGTGTCATTATTCCCAGCCACCCAAAGGTGAGTGTGTCCCAGGAGTTCCTGGAAAGATGAGTAGATCAGCAGAATGTGGCACACACAAATAACAGAATATTATTCAACCTTAACAAGGAGGGGCCCTGTTGCACACTACAGCATGGACGATCTGGGAAGACGCTGTGCTAAGTGAAATAGGCCAGTCCCCAAAGGACAGATGCTGTGGGACCCCACTTACCTGGGCTGCTTAGGGTGGCCACCTTCATGGACAGACAGTGGGATGGTGGCTGCTGAGAGGCGAAGGGAGCGCGATTGCTTAGCGTGCATAATTTCAGCGTGGACGTGGGAAACAGTTCTGCAGGCTGGCTACTGCACCGTGAGTGTGTCTAACCCTCCTGAACCGTACCCTTAAAAGGGCTAACAAGAAAAACCAAGGTTGGGGGGGGGACACCGATCAGGACATCCACTAAGGGGCACGTGAGGGACTGGGAGAGATGTGCGTGCTTGGCAAGACATGGAGCTCATATTGGTGCAGTGGGGTAAGGAGGCTGTGCATGCTCAGGTTTGGGTTTCAGGTCTTTGCCCATTTTCAACCAGGGTCATTTGTCTTGTTGTTGGGTGCCCTAGGTGTCAGATAAGAAGTAGAACAGTGGTGCAAGGACTCTTCAGTGACAGCATCCTCACTGGTCATCATGACTCTGGTACAAAAGCCCTACCCCACTGGTGGGTTACCATCCGTTTCCCCGTGGCCAGCATGGAGGGAGAGGCACCGGTCACATATAGTGGTGTTTGGGTATGTCACATTGCTTGGGCATCCTCTGCCTTGCAGGAATCTGTCCTACTGGCTTTGTGCTAGCTCCTGGAGGGGTTGGAAAGACAGCTTGAAGGGGATGCGATGGCCAATGGAGTCAAGGCCCTCTGAAGGAAGTGCTGCTGCTGCAGCTGCAGTGGGTCACATCCACAGGGAGACCCTGAGTCACCACCACTTTGCTCCATTTGGTCATCTGGTAAAGGAGGGTAAGGGCAAGGTTGAGATTTACAATCTCTGATTCCAGGTCTTCTGGGGGGTTCCATCTTCCTGTGTTCTGTCCAGACTGGTGCAAAGGGAGTATGACTGTGTTTCTCAGTGTTAACAGGACAACAAAGTGGAGAATTACTGAGGTGCTTTGGGTTTTCCTGTTCCTTGGGGCCCTGAAGGGGCGAGGTCTGAGGCAGAGTCAGAGCCTCCTGCTGGGTTCTTTGGAGTGGTGATGACTTCCCGTCCCTAGTAGGAAGGGACCCCTTGGAAATGCTTGGGCTCAGCTGAGCAGGTGGCTTCCAGCACAGAGAGGAGTCCTATTCGTCATCATGAGGAGAAAAGAACAAAACCAAAGCATTCATTAACACTTCAGAGAGGATGAAAGGCCACACTGAGGGCCCAACTGCTTTCCCCACTGGCAGGCAAGAGTGCATGGAGAATGAAGTGAACCTAGCCTGGGAGAGAGGAGACGCTGCCTCCAAGGGCTTCTCTTGCTGGCTGAGGCCGTGGGGCTCCCTGCTCCCCTGCCCCGAGGAGAACTCGGATATGCTGAGGAGCACATTCTGGTGATTCATACCTGGTTTATGAAAAGATTGTCTTCAAGCTTTTAGATCTCTTCCCCATTTCTTCTGCCTATTTTCCTGTCTGCTTGCTTTCTTGTATAGTTTTCCAAAGTAAATATTCACAGGCCTTGGTTTCTACCAATGCTGGAGTTCACAGAAGAAAAAAAAAATCTAATAGGCTCAAAGCTCCTTTTTTAAAAAATTCATATGGCTTGTCCTGGTTTGGGGGCAGCATGTCTGAGCACAACACAGAAACTGCTGAAATGGGGACAGCAGCCCAGAACAGCCCAGAATCTGGGAGCTTATCGAGAAACCCGAACCTGCTGAGTAAGTCAGCCAGGTGTCTCCACTTGGCCTGGGAGGATTCCGGGCCAGCGCTGTGCTTCCCGAATGAAGAGCGCTGGGCAGAATGGCTGGGACTGGCCAGCCTGTCTTCACCTTCTCCACTTCTGTGGGGGCCCTCCATTGGCTGCCCACAACTCGCTAGGTTTTCATTATCTGTTCCACTCGCCCACCACTGAGTCCCCACAGAGGTGCTCCCCACGAATGACTGGCAGCTTTGTGACCTTTGTTTTCAGCCACAAATGAAAGGGGACTTAAAAGATGTACAGGCGTGTGTGTGTGTGTGTGTGTGTGTGTGTGTGTGTGTGTTTATGCTTAATGCACATGCTCCTCATGAAAAACAGGATAAATTACCAAGAATGGCAACGTAATGATTACAGAAAAGTATATGAGGCAGAACCCCATTAGCGAGCTGCGTTTTGGTCAAAACGAAGATACTGGCAGGCAGAATAACACGCCTTGTGCCGGAACGCATTCAGCTGTAGCAATGACTAATAATGTAGCAGAGGATTTGTTCACATTTTTCCCCTTTTGTGCCTATTTTCATAAGTTAATAACTCAAGCATGAAAATTGGTTCAGGCTGGAAACTAGCGGTAAGAGCAGGGCAAACGGTGTGGGAAACAACTTTTTGTTGTTGTTGTTACTTAATTTAGTTGGGCTGGTTTCAAGTTAAGAGGAGTAGAAATGTCAGTGTGGGTTTTCTCTAGCAACGTGTTTGTGGTAAGCCCAACAATGTTTGAGATTTTATTATAGGAGGCAACTGCTTGATGACTACAGAGAATAGTTTCTCTTCCTTCAGGTGTCTGTTCCTGTCTGGTACTGGCAGAGCTTATTGGGGACAAGGGATGAGACTGTATCAAAACCTTAGGATGCTATCATACTAGTCTCATTTGCTGTCAGCTGGAAAACTATTCTACCAGCAAACCAAACAGCCTGATCAGCAGACAGCTGCCTTAGACCAAAGGGGACGAGAGTGGGTGTGAACTCTGCCGGTTTTAGAGAATTCCTGGAGAAGCACACGGGACAGAAACAAGAGCAACCATCATAATGCCTCTCATTCCTGTAGGAATTGGGGTTCCTGATCCCTTCCTTCCCTGTCCCCAGAGCCAAAGTCAAGTGAGGTGGACCAGATTTCACAAAACTCCTTTCCTTTTTCTCTTCTTTTTGGAAGAAATCGGAAAGATACAGAAATGCTCAGGGGATCAACAGAAAAATGCAGAGAATGCTATAACAAATGCTCACAGACCCACAGCCCAGAACTAGGTGCTAATCTTTCATAATGGGCACTCAAACGTTTAAACTAACCGAAACGTTACTCATAAAGTCGTGCCTTCTTCATTTCACAGACCTCAACGTGGGGCGCAGGAGAGGAGAGGAGAGGAACTGGGGCGTCTGCAATCTCCTCCTCCTTCCCATCCTTCAGAAGATATTTCTGAGGACACCACCAGGCTGGTAAGACAAGCACTATTGTCCCTCTTCTCCCATGGGAGCTTGGGGTCCCCAGGGCATTTGTTTGAGGACCTGTGCTGGGCTCCGGGGACAGAGAAGAGGGTCCCAGTTCCAAGCAGCATTGGAGGGGACTCTGCCTGGACAACCCCACCTCCCCCCCTCCAAGCAGGTAGCACGCGGGACAGGCCAGGAAATGCTTAGGGTGACCCTTCCCAGAAATCAATATGCGCACTACACAGCTTCCATTTTAATTCATACGCCAATCATGAATCCTTGCGAAAGAAATCAAATATATTCTGCCCTTAATTTGCCTCCGGGTTGAAAACAATCGGATTTTCATTTTGATGAGAAAGTTGCTACATTTATAATATAATCTTTGATATAGCCTCCTGGCCCCCAAAGGCATCTCAATCTTTTGAGAGTGAACTGTGAGAAGGGACCAGAGCGTCTTCTGTGCGTCCGGAGCCTCTAAGTCCACCCCTGGCGGAGGAGCGGTTAGATCCCCGCTGGCGCTGCACGCAGCAGGCGAACCGCGCAGGTCCGCAGCTGGGCTCTCCGCAAACCCGCAGCTCTGCAGGCGCGCGCCGCGCTGGGGCTGCTGGAGTGACAGCTCGCTTAGAAACCAGCTACGGTTTTACAGGGGTAAAAATCGGCGTGCGTTTCCTGTGTCGATTGATTTTGGCTCCAGAGAGAGCTCGCTGGTCATTTCGGAGCGACTGAACCCCCTCGCTTCTATCAGCTCCCTCGGTTGTTTTAGGAAAAGGGAATTGTTTGAGGAGAGGTAAAAGGCAGCCTTTTCCGTTCCAAAGCAAAGCCCAGCTGGCGGCCTGGCTGTGTCAGGAGCCGCGGCTGGCGCGGGCGCTCGCAGCAGCTCAGCTTCTCCGCAGCACGGCGAGGCTGCGCGCACCTGGCCCGGGCAGCTCCGGCTGCGCCCAACCCCCAGCCCGGAGGCTGCGCACCGCGGCTCAGCGGCGGGGCCAGAAGCCCAAACAGGAGGAGCCGGCAGGTGCAGGCTGGAACCGATCGGTGAAAACCCCGCCGGCGCTCCCAGACCCGGCAGCGCACAGCCCCGCGCGCTCTGGGTCTCCCAGGCCGGTGGTGCGCGCATGGCGGAGCACAGCGCTTCTTCCTAGTTTCCTCCCCTCCGAGGCCCCGCGGAGAATTTCCAAAGCTAGTTTCCAGCTTTCAAAGACAAAACCACAGGGTTCCTGGCTCGGCCTCTTCCTTCATCAGCTTCACCAGAGCCTTACTGGTCTCATCCGGCTGCTACTTCTCCTAAGCAGAAACAGACGAAAACACTCACAGTCCCACAGGGAAACGCACCGAATCTTGTTCAAGCCTCTGAAACCCCTCTAGAGTGGACTGCTGAGAGACCCCGTGCCTCCGGCTTTGGCGCTCTCCTTGGGGCAAATGCAAGGAAGGCTGGGCAGCTGTAGAGCATGTAAGGGGCCGGGGCCTCCTAGAAAGCACCAGAAAGACTGTTTCTGCGCTGGCCGCACCCAGATGGCTTGAAGCTAAGCCCACAGCTCATTGTGGCTGGAAAGAGATCCTGGAAAGAAATTAAGACAGTGATCCCTTTGGTGCGGCTTCGAAAGACTTGGTGAACAGCCCCAGCATTTCTAAAACCTGCATGCAGGAGAGATTCACTGATGATGACCACTGGGCCTTTTTCTTGTGATCAAATAGCTTGTGGTGGTATATCATTGGGACTTTAAGGTAGGCCCCCACTAAGGGTGATCTGTAGCTGTCCATTCCCTTGCTTGTCACCCCTGATCTTCCCCTGTGGAAAGGTCTGCTTAGGTATTTTGGCCAGAGCCAGCTGAGGCCGCTCAGAGTCCTGTTTCTTCCATCCCTGGGCCATCTGAGAAGCATTTCACACTCATGTCTCTTGGTCTGAATGGTGTGTGTGTCACATAGTACCTGGGATTGGTTTTGTAATCCCCTGTCAACTTTTATTCTGTCCACTCAGAGGTAATGTAGAAAATTAGTTTCCAGGGAAAGTTGGGTATAGTGCTTTTACATTTGTGTGAAGTATCCTCTTCCATGGAAGATATTTGATATAAAGGACAGCAGACAGTAAATTCAAATCTTGCACTTCCACAATAAAATTCAAAAGTTAAAAAATGTTGCCCATTTTTAAATTGGGTTGTTTAGACCCAGTCCTAGCCCAGACCCAGTGAGTGTGTGGGAGAGCTTCCGGCTACCCAGCACCAGCAGGACCTACTGGTCCCAGCCCAGGTGCAGCAAGGGTGACACCCTCTTTCACCCTCTTGGGATGCCCCCCATCACTCCTTAGTACCCCCACATACCCCGCCCACAGAGTAGGAATTTCTGTCGCATTCTGGGAACCCCCAGATTCAGTCCTAGTCCAGGCCCGGTGAGTGTGTGGGAGAGCTGCCTCTCTCCCCTACTCCACCTTGTCCCCTCCAGACTCAGCGCAATCGCTGCAGAGAGTGTAGGGGACAGAACCACCTAGTTAGTCCAGGAGCAGAACATCTTGCCAGAGGGACACAACAGGTTCACCCCAAGGGCAGCAACAGGAAGGAACTGAGCACAGCAGCCAGACCCAAGCCAGGCATAGCTGGATAAATCCAAATTTGTAGATCTACACCTGAACTTCAGTAGGTGCTAAGGTTATAACTGCAAGAAAGCTCTACAACAAAGATCAGAAGACAGTGCAACACAAAATGACAATGAGAAGGAGCAAAATGCAATCTCAGAACCCAAGCTCACCCATAACAAGTGCAGAGGACACTAAC
>NW_004524628.1:2520446-2521271 GCF_000260255.1 Octodon degus
CTGACCTTATCAGACCCAAAAGCTACAACTCTTGTTGCATAGGTCCTGCTTTACCTTGGTCTTAATTATCCAGCAGAAAAGTATAAAAATGAAGTATAAGGAGTAAAGCTATGGTGTTATGTTGAGCTGTAGGGGACTCAGGTCAACAATTTCTGACATTGCCAGTCAAGAGGAAGACCCAATACTATTATGGACTATTGAACTCTTTTAGAATATTTTGCTGAGTTTACACACCTATAATATTCAAACGATGGAACTTAACCAAAAAAGGGGATACAGATGAATGTCCATTTTGTATTTGTGTATTCAAAGTGGTTGGGATAGATATATAGTTACATTCTGTTAATGAATAAAGGGATTTGTTCTAATGGTGTTTGTAAATAGGATATCCAGTCTGCATCTTGTACTTCAATTAACCACTAGGAAGAATGTATGCAATGTGTTAACTATGGAAACTGTCCTACCAATTTGGTTTGAAACTGTCTTATTGCTATTTGTTTCTCAATAAAATTATGGAAAAAAATTGGGTTGTTTGATTTGTCATTATTGAGCTTGATGAGTTCTTTATGTATTCTGAATACTAATCCCTTACTAGACACATGATTTGTAAGTATGTTCTCCCACTCTGTAGCTTTCTCTTACATTAAAAATATGCCTTTTGTTTTTAGTTTTGAGGAAGTTCAGTTTGTTTATTTTTTATTTTTTTGTACTTTATTTATTTTTCTTTTTCCCCCTCTTTTTTATTTTTTAATAGATTGCAAATCGAAAATGAATTATTTACAAACATAACTGAATATAACAATAAAAACTGTCCAAAATAAAAAT
>NW_004524628.1:2523602-2527154 GCF_000260255.1 Octodon degus
GTTTGTGTCACTCTGTCAAGATATTCTGCTCCTGAATCAGCTGGGTGGGTCTTGCCTCTAGCCTCTTTGCAGGGAGTTCTGCTGAAGGGTTCCTTGCTGGGCCTGCACTCTGGGTCGAATGAAGATCCGCAGGCCCTGGGTGGTCTCACTCACTTGCCAGGCCTGGGCTCTGGGTCTATTCAGGATCCGGAGGGCCCCAGTCTTCTCACTCACTCCCTGGGCCTGCGCTTCTGGTCTATTCAGGATCCTGCAGGCCCGGGTCATCTCACTCACTCGCCAAGCCTGCGCTCTGTGTCTGTTCAGGATCCAGTGGCCCCGGTCGTCTCACTCACTCACCAAGCCTGCGCTCTTGGAAGTTCAGTTTAGCAATGCTCTCTGTTATTGATTGGGCTTGGTGTAAGAAATCTTGGCCACACCCACGATCACAATGGAATTCTCTTCTTTTCTCCTGGAAGCTGTAGATATATCATTCTTTGATGATCCATTTGGGGTCAATTTTTGTATATGGTGTGGGTTTGGATCTAAGCTTGCTCTTTTTTTGCATGAGTATTTTCAGTCGCTCACTCAACATTTGCTGAAAAGACAAATTTCTTTAGACATATACGGCTTTTTATCTATACTTGGGCCTTTGATTCTCAAGTCCCCTTGGTGTTATCTTTCCCCACTGCCCCCGTCCTGAATTTTTGTGTTGCTGAAGGTGGCAATTTATTAACTCTCTTTCACATTATTCAGGGCTGATGGGCCTCTCCTGGGAAAGCCTTACTTGGGTTCTCTCATGCATCTAGAGTTGGATGGCTGGACATGGCTGTGGCCGCCTATAATCCCAGCACTCAGCAGACTGAGGCAGGAAGATTACTATGAATCTGAGGTCAGCCTGGGCTACATAGTGAGTTCAATGTCAACCTGAACTACACATAGCAAGACCCTGTATCCATCTTTTATCACATTTACCCACAATAGTTTATATTTTGGATGCTATTGTAAATAGTGTAAAAACCTTTTAATTGGTAGTTGTTCCTTACAACTCTGTAGAAGCATAGTTGAGTTTTGTAGTCTGTGTCCTGTATCTTTTTTCTTGTCAGCGCTGAGGGTGGAAACTAGAGCCTTGTGCTTTCCAGGCAGCTCCTCAGCCCCTGAGCTGTACCCACAACCCCCCTGTGTCTCTGCTGAAGATGCTTTTTATTAGTTTAGTACCTGTCTGTCCCCATAGGATCTTCTACAGATGCGTGGCCCTTTCAGCTAAAGATAGTTTTATTCCTAGGCACCCATTCTGTACCTCTTTTATTTCTAGCATGTAGCACCTGATAGTACGTTCCACACAAGGTTGACTAGAATTAGTTAGCGCTTTGTTTCTAGGAGAAAAACATTTGGTTCTTTCACCTTAAGAATGACGTGTTTGTAAATAGCCCTTACAGGGTCAGGGACATTTCCATCTATTTTTAGTTTGCTAAGATTTTATTTCAGGAATGTTTGTTAGATTTTACCAAAATGTTTTCACTCTATTGAGACTTCCTTTGTCTCTCTTTACATTTGTGATCTTCCCTGTTTATAACTGTTCAAATATTTCCTCTGCATTTATTGAGAATCACATTAGATACAAGTTTTGCTTCAACTGTCAACAGAATCTGAAAAACTCAATGGGAGAAGGAATGTCTACTGTACTGACCCGTATTTTCATTTACTGTCTTTTGTGTTCCTTATGGATGTTCTAATGTTTCTCTTTAGTTTTTCTTTTCTGTTTAGAAAGCTCTTTTGGCAGTTCTTTTGCAGTGCGCCTGCTGCTGACAAGCACCCTTAATTTCCCTTCTTCTTGAGGTCGTGGTCTCTCTTCCATTCCTAGAGGATATTTTCCTGTGAAAAGACCTTCCAGCTGGCTGTGGACATCTGCGTTCTCTTCTCAGCATGGGAAAATCCTCTAACTTCCCTGGATCATAATGCAATTTTGGGTTATTTTCCCTTTGCTAATTATAAGTTCTCATTTCTTTCTTCATTCAGGAGTTTGGTTTGTCTGCAGAAATTTGACTATGACATGTATTACTGTGGATTTCTTGCTATTGTGTTTAGGGTTTTGTCTGTTTCTTAAATCTATATGGTCATGTTTTCTGCCAAATTTAGAAAAAATTAATGCAGTATTCTTTGAGTATTTTTCATTTCCACCTTCTTTTCCTCTCCTTCTAGAATCCTAATAATATAGAAATAGGGTTTTGTTGTTGTTGTTGTAGCCCGACAGGCCCTTGAGGCTTTTAAGTTTTTGTCGTTGTTATTGTTTTTGGCTTGTCTTCAGCCTGTCTTCTCTCTGCTGTTTGACTTGGAAGCTCTCTACTGTCCTACTGTCTGATTCACAGGCTGTCCGATTCCTTATGTCCCCACCCTTCTGCCACTGAGCATCTTAATTTTGGTCGTGGTCTTTCTCAGTGTCAGAGCCCCAATTTCTCTTTTTTTTCCTGTCTTTTAATTTGTTTCAAGAGTGTTGTCATTGATCTTTCTTGGGGCAGGGTACTAGGGACTGAACCCAGGACCTTCACACTGAGCTACACCCCAGCCCTTTATATCTTTCATTTTGAAACAGGGTCTGCCATTGCTCTTTGAAGCACTTCCATGATAGTTACTTGAAAACACTTGTCAGATAATGTCAAAATCTTTCTTTTTTGATGTTAGAACTGTCTTTTTTTTTTTCATTCAGAGTGAGATCTTCCTGGTTGCTGGTATGATAAGCAGTTTTCTATTGAAATCTTGACATTTGGAGTAGTGTTTTAAAAGACTCTGGATCTTATTTTAATCTTTTTATTTTATTTTTTTTCTGACAATGTTCCAGTGGTGGGAACCAGGGAGGGGTGCTGCCTCCTTCCTTCCTGGGAGGGGTGCAAGTCCAGGATCCCCACAGGGCTCCTCACCATGTGATGGGGTAGGGATCTTAGCCACGGAGGAGCCTGCTGCCACTTGGCCAGCATGAACACCCGGTCTCTGCTTGGCATTGGACCAGCACCTGGCAAGGGCTGAGGGTAGGTGGACAGGTTGGGCTGCCTGCCACAGCCTGGAAAGGATGAGTGCGTGCAGGCCGTGTGCCTGGCCTCTGCCGACTGGCTGTGCTGAGGGGTCATCTGTGCCGTTCAGCTGGGGTGGAACAGTTATTGCCCAAACTTTCCTCTCTCACAAGGCTCTCCCTTTCTAGGTTTGTTGACCAAAGAAGGCTTTGGTTGGGGTTCTTTTCTACTTCTATTTGGAATTGGAATTCTCAGTGTATTTCGTTCATACTTGGAAATGGGAGAAAGAAAAGAAATCAGGGGCAAGGGGTGGTGTTGTGTAACTGTAAGCACAGCACTTTGGGAGGCTGAGGCAGGAGCATTGCCGGTTTAAGCCCAGCCTGGGCAGTTTAACCAGACCCTACCTTGAAATGAAGAGTTAAAAGGCTGGGGATATAGCTCAGGGTGAAGGCCTGAGTTCAGTCCTAGTATGGAGAAGAAGAGGAAGGAGGAAAGGAAGAAGAGGAGGAGGAAAGGAAAAAGAGGAGGAGGAGGAGGAGGAGGAGGAGGAAGAGGAGGAAGAGGAAGA
>NW_004524628.1:2527254-2527811 GCF_000260255.1 Octodon degus
GGGAAGGGGGAGGGAGGAGGGAGAGGGGGGAGGGGGAAGAGGAAGGGACGGGAAGGAGGAGGGCAGAGGAGGGAGAGGGGACGGAAAGGGACACTGGAAACTCACTGCCATGTTGTTCTTTTCGTCTGAAGACTCCCAATCTGCCTGTCTTCTCTTCTCCTGTCAGAGGCTTCTTGTGTTTATTTTCCTGTGTAATTGACATTTTTAGTGGTGCTTATCAGGAGGAATGGGAAATTCTATCTACTCCAGCTTCTGGGAAGTGAAAGTCTTTGTCTCACTTTTTGGATACATTTCAAAAGGGGTGAACAAAATGTGCAGTGAATGTCTAATTTTAAAATTACTATAAGGCCAGGGAGATTACTTAGCAGTCTAAGCATCTGCCTGGCAATTGTAAGGACCCAGGTTCGATCCCTGGTACTGCAGTGCCAGCCCAGCATTGAGTTGGCCGCTGAAACTGAGCGTGATGGTACACGCCTGTAATCCCAGCACTTTGTGAGGCTGAGCTAAGAGGATCACAAGATGAAGCCCAGCCTGGGCAGTTTAACCAGACCCTACCT
>NW_004524628.1:2527911-2555939 GCF_000260255.1 Octodon degus
GGTTGGGAAAAGACACATTGCCAAGAACCCTCTCAAGACACCCTTGCTCCAAACACACCTATCCCAACCTTCTCACCACTCTCAGAAGCAGTTCTGAAAATCCTCCTTCGAATTTCAAATGTATCCAGTGACGTGGAGGTGGCCCCTGTAGCACAACTAAGGATCAGGAGGTCGAACCCAGGGCCTTTGCGCTGAGTTGCATCCCCAGCCCCTCTTTTTTATTTTGAGGCAACATCTTGCTACGTTGCCCAGGATGAATACGAATTTGCAATTCTCCTGCCTCAGCCTCTCAGACTGCTGGAATTATCGGTATCACTCCTGGCTTCAATCTAGATCTTTGAAGCTTCTTCACTTCTGGAGTCAGTACGCAACTGAACACAATGCCAACAAACACAAGCAGGAGACAAGGAGCAAAGAAAGCTTTATTATTATAGTAAGTAAAAACAGCGCAGGGAATAATTGCCAAATCAGCGTCTCCTGGATGAAGAAAGCACGGGGCACTTATTGGGAAAATGTGTACCTATCCGAACAGGAAGGATGTCACATGGTGACATGCAGGGCTGGCACATTCCTGAGCACGCTCAATCCAAAGTCATGCTTCTTCATACCCTGAACCTTCAAGCAACGGAGGCCCAGCGTGCCTCTGCGTGGGGAATTTAGTATTCACTAAATACTAAATTACAGTGATCAGAGTTTATTCCAGGCCACCTAAGAGGGGTAGACCAGAATGACCTGGTCATTTTTTCACAGGTTCTTCCTATGCTTTTCTGGAAGGCCTCACCTAAAAGGAAGAAAGAACTCTGAAAGGCCACTAATAGCCATTTTAAGGGGCAACAACTGTCCCTTCAGGCATAGGTGGAAGTCTTTAAAGATACTTGACCAGAACCTAACAAACGTGCTACTGAGGTGGCTTCCCAGTAACCCATGGAGGACAGGGAAGACCTAAAGCTCAGAGAGGAAGTAGCGGGCCAAGACCGTGTGGTGAGTTCCCGGTGGCTGGGTCCTACACCCAGCTCCGGGGCCCATGATGCCTCCTTCAGTCCTGTCGCTCCCTGCACCTCCCAGTCCCGCCAGCCCTCTCCCTCCTCCGCAGGTGCCTCCCCACAGGAAGTGGAGCCAAGTTAGCGAGCGAGCTACCGCCTGAAGACAGCTTCCTGGGCTTGTGGTTGGGAGGTCTTTGAGCAAGTTGGGAAGGAGTGAAATCTTGGTGGTGGGACATCCACCCTATGTCCTCTTAGATGTGCCACTTTGTCACCACAAGTTCAGCAGAGCTGTCTGCCACCTGCAAACACAGCCTGGAAGCTCTTAGGTTTTATCTTATTTAGTTCTTACACAACTTATAGTTCCTATTTTAACAGAGGGGCACTGGGGACTTAGAAAGGTTGAGCAATTTGCCCAAGGTTGGTAAGAGGCACATGCAGAATGCTCGGCCAGGTCTGTCTGATCCTGATTCTCTTTTCATTAGCCACCATTCTTATTGTTTGTTATATTCTAAATAGAGGGAAAGCATATCCTTTGTGATCAGAGTCTGCAGAGGTCAGAAGGAGGATTTCAGAATAAAGCTGTTCTCTAGGAGAGAAGAGGGGATGGAAATGGACCTGCGTGAGTTCTGGGATGTTCGGCTCTGGAACTCCAGGAGATGGGAAGAGCTATGGGGTATAAAGGAAGGGGCTGAGATGCCAGGGTGGAAAAACCTTCATTGACAACCAGACACCACAGTGAATGCTGAGAGTTTGGCAAGTTGTCAAAACCTTCTATACTTCCATTTCCACATCTGTAAGATGATTAATAACAGTCTCTCCCTTGGGTTGTGGGTGGGCACAGTGAAACAACGCCAGGTTCACAATAAATGCTTAGTAAGTGCTGGCTACTGTTTCTATTCGCTATTGTTCTGGAAAGCGGGAGGTGCTGTGACACAGAAAGTTCATCCCAGTGGAAGGACGACAGTGCCCTACGGAGCAGGGACAGCCCAGAGCGGCCCAGTCTACTGCCTTTCCCAGGAGAACCAAGCACCCGCAGGAGGGCATTTGCAGGGGCCCGGATTCCTACATGGTGGTGCCCAGTGACCTGCGGGATGCTTCCAAGGTGCAGAGCTGGCTTTGAGTCTGTCAGGGTAGAGGCGGTGGCTCCAACACGGGAGGGAGGGGCAGCCTGCCTTGGCTCTCAGCCACTCCAGCTGTCGTCTCTGGGAACCTGTTTATCTGGCCCAGAGGGAAGTGAATGATTGAGAAAGGTGAAAGGAGGACTGGGCTTCACAAACAGTGCCCTGCTAGCTCTGGTGCGCTTGCCCCAGACAGCAGGCCAGGGGCAGCGTCTTCCCGGGCTGCGGTGCCCTGCACACGCTTGGCGCCAATGAGGGGCAGTTTGCAAACTTATTATAAACAGATTACATTTCTCATCCTAATGTGGCTTTTGGCTACCTGCCCGTTAATTTAGCCTCCAGGAAAGAAACAATTGTTCAAGGCGAGCGTTCTGTGTTTTTACTTACCCTACATTAGCAAGGGCTTCCTCCAGCTCCCTCAAGCCCAGTGCATTCTCTCTCATCTTCCTTTCAGAAAGCCCTTCCAGGGGCTGAGGAGATAGCTCAGTAGAGTAAGTGCTTGCCTGGCAAGCACAGAGTCCTGAGTTCAACCCCCATCCTGCAAAGAAAAAGAAAAAAAAGCCCTCCCACATCAATGCTTAACCAGAAGTACTGCAAGCTACTCTTCCTGCTCAGCCTTGCCCAACAGAACCCCTCCCCTCTGAGCCCAAGCAAATGCCCCCTTGTAGGAACTCCCAACTCTTGCTGTCAGCATCTCCACCTTCCCCTTACTTCCTGTCTAAAAGTCAGAGGAATGGACTAATTCCAGAACAGGGTTCTAGACCAACCTGGAGGAGATGTGGGCAGCTGTAGAGGGCGCTCTTGTTAGCCTGGTGTTCATGGGTACCGGATGCACCTGTATGCACACGCTTACCCACACTGCTGCACACACGTGTATGCACTCATGCACACACAAAGCCCAGTGCACAAGCGGACACATAGGCATTGTTTCGGGTCTCTCACTCAGCATTTGTTTAAAAAGTCTGGTGACTGTGCATGTCCATGTGGCTGTCAGGACTATGCAGGAGGGACCAGCCTTCTGCTCAGACCTCCTGGCCACCCTATTAGTGTCAGGACCTCAAGACACATAAAGAGGGGACACACGGACAGTGACCTGCGAGCTCCAGGGCAGAGGGACAGGAGCCTGCAGCCTGTGCCAGGGATGAGGGAACTACTGGTAATATCCCCAGGCAGCAGGCCAAAGCTGAGCCAAGCTGCCACCTCCTCAGAGTGACAGCTGGGAGCTGGCTGAGCCAAACCCTCTGCGAAGCCAGAAACAAGTCTGTTCTCCACTGCGGGCCTGTGATGGAAGACCCAAGGCAGTAGTGCCAAGCCCAGCCCACTTGGGGCTTGGCACAAGGCGGTCGCCCACAGCTGTTTGCTGATCCAAAGGCAGGCTCAGGCCGGAAGCTGGAGTGCGGTGACACTGACAGACGCAAAGCCACAGTGCACTTGTGTCTCTGGCAGACCCCTGGGGGCCACAGCATGCTCACCCCCCACACCTGGCACCGGTTTATTTTTAATTGGGGTGGGGGGAATAGGGCAAATTGTGAGGTTTTATTTTAAACCTGCACGGAGGAGGAGTAAAATGAGGTGACCAGGAGTTGTGAAAAGGTCCCTGGTCATAAACGCCTTCACCATCAATTAACACCTCTGAATTCCTGAGCCTGGCCAGCAACCGTAATGCTTTGGTTATTTAAAATTTCACACCAGCTCCTCTCGGCCTTTCCCCAGAGGATCTGGAGACGCCTTGTATTGCTGGTGTGTGCTTCTGCAGGCAGCTAGACAGAGCCCTCATAGCTGGTCCCAGATGTGAGGCGGTGCTACCAGTGAACACGGACATGGCCCCACCTCAAGGACAGCTGAGGCCGAGCAGGACCTCCTCCACTGTCCCCACCCCTTGGACTCTGGCCAACCGAAGTAGATGGCTAGAGGACAAAGCGGATGGCGTCCGACTGGGTACTCAGCTACCAGCCTGCTATATCTGGCTGTCCCTGGAAAGAATGAAGGACACAGGTTTTGGGTTTTAGACCTTTAAGTGTCTTTTAGTAGATAACCTTTGCACACAGTCCAAAAAGTCAAAGACACGAGTGAGTGTGGAAGAAGCATCTTCTGCCGCCCGCCTCTATCGCCCAGGGATCCCATCTCCCTCCCTGGAGGCAAGCACCGCGCTCCGATTCCTTGGCATCTTCTGCGATGGTTCTCAGCACACACAGCTGGGGCACTCAGCTTTGCTACACAAAGGGCGGCACACCACCCCTCTGTTTATTTAGCCAGTTGCAGACCGTTAGACATGTAGCTTGTGTTTAGTCTTTCGCGAATTCAAGCGATGTTGCCGCAGTAGCCTGGGTGCAGGCGGCTCACACCTGCATGCCGGCATCCGTAGGCAAATTCACAGCGGCTGCGTTCCCCAGGAGAGCAGTAAGCGTGTTTGTAGTCTTGCTGGATATTGCCAAACTGCCCTCCACTGCAGTCACGCTATTTTGCAAACAACTGGGGTATGTGAGAATACCTGTTCCTAACACCTTGAGGTGTACGACAGGTGAGCAAATTTCCAGTTTGAGAGATTAAAAATGGTATCTCGATGTGGATTTCAACTCCATCTCTCTTCG
Organism: Octodon degus; assembly: GCF_000260255.1. Classification (NCBI taxonomy): domain Eukaryota; kingdom Metazoa; phylum Chordata; class Mammalia; order Rodentia; family Octodontidae; genus Octodon; species Octodon degus. The sequence goes on from NW_004524628.1 coordinate 2,532,604, forward strand.
AGTAAGCAACATAGGCCGTCTCCTCCGATGCTTCAGGGCTGGGATGTTACAAACCTTGGGTATTGTATATTCATGATATTTGAACCTTGTCTGAGATAGCAATTTAAAATAGGTTTTGCTTCTAACTTTGCATTCGCCTTTTGTGTTTGCTTATGGTATGTTTGGCCACGCAGACAAACTTGACTTTGTTTCTGTTTATTTTTGTGTTTCTTTTGACACAGGGGCTCACTCTGCAGTTCAGGCTGGCCTTGAACTTGTGGCCGTCCTCCTGCCCCAGCCCCTGGAGGATGTGTATTACTGGTGTGTACCACTATGCCTTGTTTACAAACTTGATATTTTTTAATGTAGTTATTTTCATCAAGTTTTCCCTTTGTAGTTTTACATGTTACATTTATACACATGAAAATATTCCTTTGAAATGAAAAGTTATTGTTTTGTTTGAGCGTTTTTATGGCTTCCATTTTTTTACATTTAAATGTTTGCTTTATGTGGACCTAATGGGGCTCTTATGATACACAGTTTGGCCTCCGCTTTACTTTTTCCTAGAAAGCAGCCCCTTTGCCTCTGTATTATTTACCAAGTGTTCCATTTGTCCACACAGATATGAAATGTCACCTTTATCCTATCACAAAGCCTGGCCTGTACCTGGTTCTCCTGTAGGCTTCCTGCTCTAGGGAATAGCAATATTTTGATTTATTTATTTGTTACAGGGTCTTACTATACAGATCGGACTCATAGTGATCCTCCTGTCTCAGCCTCCCCAGCACTGGGATTACAGGTGTGCGCCACCATGCCCAGTTTTAGTGGCTGGCTCGGCGCTAGGCCTGCACAGCATGTGGTACCAGGGATTGAACCCAGGTCCCTGTGGTGCTTGCCAGGCAGGCACTTAGCCTGCTGAGCTATCTCCCCAGCCAGCAATGCTTTTAGAAGAATGATGCACCTTGCTATGCCAGCTCAGAGCCCCAACGCAGAGATGCCCTGGTGGCCTCATTTATGGTTTATGTACTGTCTCAGTCGCGTTCTCACCCGAGACACCGTATCTGACACCCACAGTTTCGAGGCCACGAGATTTACTGCAGCTCACATTCACTCTCTCGTGGGCCGGCTCCACGGTGGAGCAGCACAGCCCTAGGCCAGCATAGAGGAGCAGCTACTCAGGCCGCGCGGACAGGAAGCAGAGTCCAGGGAGGAGTGCGCAGGAGGCACAGGAAGCTGTAACCTTCTGGGTTCACCCCGCAGTGGCCCGTCTCTTCTGGCCGGGCCCTGCCTCCTAGGAGCAAGTCTGCAAGTAATGGCCTCATAATTCCACTGCTTTTCAAAGGTCCTGCCTAGGATCACATGAAACTTTAGAGGAACATTTTGATGCAAACTTTAACAGGGAGAAAAGTGCTTCTTTCTTACTCTAGAAAATGTGGTCTTTTCTGTTTGCTAAATTTTCTCTTCTGTACCGCTTGAACTTTCTTCCACCCACCCCACCCAGTCGCTGACCTGCAGGTGCAGGTGAAGGTGCTACTTTCTTTGTAGAAGGAGTCTAGAGATTTCAAGGGGAAGAAAAACAACCTACGTCAGAAGTGGGGAAAGAAGGGAGGGAGGCAGAGAAGGAGGGAAGAAAGCAAGCCCAAATCCCACGCAGATCGGAAGTCCTCTCCACAGCCCCCTGCAAATGGTTGGGTCTGTGCTTGGGTGGGCAGAGATGACCACCAACTGCTGAGTCTTCTTGGGGCCCCTGTATTGCTCCAAGTCTGTCTGGGCACTCTAATTTCCTGCTAGAGGGTCCTGTCCTACAGAGACAGGCGATGAGCTATCGTGTAGGACAAAATCAAGACACTCCCCAAACTGGCATCTATCAAGGATGTGCAGACAGGTGTCACAGCCCTGAGGAGCCCTATCTCTGCCAAGCCACACATAGCCATTTCCTCCAACTGTTTAGGGTCATAGGAGGTGTCCAGCAGTCTAACCTTGCCATTTGCCATTCTCAGCATATACCAGAGGAGTGTTTGCTTTGGGGGCAATTTGTTTGGTATCAACACTGTTTTCCAAATTCTTTTATCCTTATATTTTTTCTTTAAAAAATCATTTGTGAAAAAAAATCACTTGTAAGCCCATCACTAGATATAACATGTATAAAAAATGATATGCATATTTTCCTTTACAGAATTGGGATCAGAGCATCTATAGTGCGTTCCATTAGGGAATAATCTTTCACAGTGTACTTGGCACCTAAATACAGCATGGCTTGTTTCACCAGGCATTGATGGCGTGCTTCTAGGTACCTGAAGATCCCTCCAAATGTCACCCCAGGTTAGAATAAGCCCAGCTCCACCTCTTGCAGCACTGTGACCTGGAATGATGATTATCTTCTGCTTGTGGGCAAGGATACTGATGGCTCAGGAACTAGGGTGCAATCAATCTCTGAGGCACCTCACCCACACCACTGGCCCCGGCCCCAGTGTGTTGTAATGCTGTTAAATAGTGTGAGGTGAATGCTGAAGGATGAAGCCAAGGGGTGGCCTTGGTGGGGCTGTATTAAGGTGGTGGGGCCTTTAAAAGGTGGGGCCTGGTGGGAGATGATCAGGTTGCAGGGCTCCACCCTCCTGAATGGATTCCTGTTTTCTCCTGAGAGTGGGCAAGGGCTTCTGGGACTGGATTAGTTCCCATAAAATCTGGGTTGCTACGCTGAGTCTGGCTCTTCCTTAAGGCCCTCTCGTGCCTCCTTGCAGAGGCAAGCAGATGCCAGAGCCACACTCTTCAGCCTCCAGAACAATGCACTAAATAAAGCTCCTTTCTTTATAAAAGTCCCCAGCCTCAGGTGTTCTGTTATAACAGCACAAAGTAAACCACAAAAATCTTTCTCAAAGGAAAGAGAAATATTAGCTTACTATTTTTATTTGCATTTTTTTGGTTGTATGTGAGTTTGAGTGTCTTTCTGTTTTTTTTTTTAGATCCTTTGCATTTCTTTATGATTATTATAGCTTTTGTCCATTTTTCTGTCCTTGTCCTATGTACAAGCCCCTATATGTGTGTGGGTATATAGTTAGGTGAGTATTTGCCATATATATTCCTCAGGTAGGTCTTTTTTTGCCTTTAAATTTTTATGGTGATTTAGGAGTCAGAAATTTGTATTTTTTAAATACTTATCAGTGATTTTCTCTGTAACCATTTGCATTATTTTTATGCTCAGGAAGTTCGTATTCCTCCCAGGTACAGAGAACTGTTCATTCATTTTTACCTGTGCAACGTGATCGGTTTTGCATTTCGTTCCTTAATCTATGTAGAAGTTATTGTTCATTTCCCTTTTGCGAGATTTGTGCAGAAGTACTGGAGGGCCACATCGGTTCCCAGTTCTATTACAAGCGTTACTTGGATGAGTTCCCGTCTCATCATCCAGTTACCAGGTGTGCAATGCCTGGCATGGGGTACAGCTCTGCGAGGATCACACCCAGTAAATGTTATGCATCCACCAACACAAGCCAAAGCCACACGGGCTTCTAGCATTCACATCTCATTATTGAACAGCATTAAACACATGGCAGCAAAAACCACAGGATTTTCTTTGGTTCTGGGGTTGCTGGGAGTGAAACTTTTAGAGAAAACAGCTCTCCATAAGGCCTACCAATTGCTGTAGTTCTCGTGAGCACTTCCACATAACTGTAGCTGTAACAGAGATAGCATTTGGTGTTTGGCTTCTCATCTTGCACTGTAATTTCCCTCATATATTCCCAGGAGCGGGAAAGCCTCACTGATCCTTACTCTTCAGGGTTCTGAGCTGTTCTGTTCCACAGGCCACACTGGTTCCTTAGTTCTGTCCTTAGAACTGGAAGCTCTGGTTCCTTGGCTCTCTTATGTGTTACTGTCGGACCTCTGGGCTCCTCCCAAATCTCGTTTTCACATAGGCAACTACCCAAAGAGCCAAGCTCTGCCTGGCATGTTTTCTATGCTGCATTTTAAATTCTTGGTATTTTTCTTGACCTCTGTTTCAGCTGAGTCTTCGATGATGTTGCTGTTGGTTGGGGCTTCCCAGTCTACTTGTTGAAATGAGTTAGAGTCTTTTGCGATCAGGTGATTCATAACATCTATTGTCATTCTCAGTGTGTAATTACCCTTGCATTCTGCACAAAAACGTTTTGAATCTTTCAAGTTTTTGATAACCAAGCCTACAGGTGGGGAAACAGGCTCAGATTAGTAGGGTGACTTGGCCCAAGTCACGAGACTCTAATGGAGACCCGAGGTGGGAATCTAAGGTCTTGTGTCTGCAATGTCAGAGCAGCATGCAGAGATAGCAGCTCCTTATGGTAGTCCAAGCATTGGCTTCCTGCCCACCACTGCCCTGTGTGCATCACAAACTACAATTCACCCATCAGTAACAGTGGACTAACCATTCGGATTCCTGTCCTACCAATGGTGTCCCAGGACGTTACTAGCTTGGGTGGGTGGAAGACATGGCCCTTGGCATGGATCTAGGAATCCTCTCCACAAAACTTCAATTCACCATTCCATCTGGGCATCACTGTCCAATGAGCTAGGAATCCATCTCATCTGATTTTCTGGATCCAGATGCCTTCCCCTCAGAAGCAAGAATATCCTTGAACCCTTTGTCCACTACTTAGCTGTTCGGTGCTTGCCTGATTCTCTTGTCCCACCAACCCATGCCAACAGATTGGTGGTTGCTTGAGTGTATGGAACTCTTTTTGTACCCTGTGTTGTTGTTTTTTTTTTAATGCTTTCAGTCAATGTAGCTGATAATTCTAGAATATTCCCTCAAGGTTTTCCATCAAACAACCTTCCATCCTTACAAATTTCAAGACTTGGTGCCTTGCGGAGGGCTGGGCTCCCTGGTGTCTAACACTTGTGTGTCTTCAGGGTCTTCTGGGGGTTTTCCTCTTTCACCTGAGCTATTGACTTGGACTCTCTGCAAGTTCCTCAGCACCGGCTTTTCATGGTCCTGGGTTCTCTGATTTTGACAAATACTTCTTTTAGCTAGAGAAGAATATAGCTAAATGGCCATTGCATGGTCCTGGCTCCTTTTTATCAGGCCTGAGCATTTGAACACTTTCTCCCGGTAAAGCCCTAGCCCTGCTGCATCTACTCTTCGAAGCGCTTCCAATGCCAAGACCTTGTCTGTAGGCGTATGCACTCTGGACCTGAGCTTCCGGGAGCAGTGCTCACAGCTTCAGGCTCCTCCTGTGTGTTTTCCCTGGTTCTGCATCTCCTTTGTGTATTTTGGGGTTGCATTCTTATAATTCAGCGATCATCAGTGACCACCTTTCCCAGTCACATTAGTTTCTCTTACGTGTTTCCTCTCTCCTTTTGTCACTCATGGAAATTATTACTCAGGATAATCAACTATTGTATAAGCAGAAATTGATGTGGCGCCCAGCCCCAACCAAGCCTCTTGTCTCACCTGGAATCTGTGTACACTTGTAGTCTTCCTAGCCTCTGTCCTCCGGGTTAATATTGTGCAGCACTAGGACCTCTGCCTCGGTTTCCACAGTTCAATTTTTGGTACAATGATAACATTTGCCTCCTGGAGACATTATAAGGAGTGAGGAAAAGTGCTGAGTTGTGATTAATACTAATATTATGATCTACCTATTATTGCAAAGCTTTTTTTTTAAAAAAAAAAATATGTATTTGGTACAGGGTCTCACTAGGCAGCTTGGGCTGGTAGTGATCCTCCTGTTTTCAGCCTCCCCAGTGCTGGGATTACAGGCATGCGCCCCCACACCCAGACTCAGGTGCTGGCTCAGCACACTCGAGCACAGTGTCAGGGATTGAACCCTGGTCCCTGTGCTTTCCTAAGAAGACACTTAGTCTGCTGAGCTATTCCACTGGTCCTTTATCACAGAGCTTTGTAGTTATGTCTGCTGGAAAAAAAAAAAAAAAACAAAAAAACAATCCAGCCTGGTTTAAACACACAACGAGCATCTTTTGCTTAGAGAATGTCCAAGGATTCCCATCGAATGAAAGGCAAAGGTAGAGTTGATGTTAGGCGCAGCTGCGTTCAGAACTACACTGTTATCCTCAGAACAACTGTGTCTCTCATGCTGAGAAAGCAGGGGCAGCCACAGCCCTCAGAAGACACAGCCACGGTGAAGGGCGACACTCCGAGTGTCAGCCTGTCTCCCAACTAACTGAGAACTGGCACTGCGCTGAACCCTGAACTCATTCAGTAGCTGGGCTTTCCCGATGAGGACAGGACCTCCCCCTTTGGGACCAAATGGCATCGCTGACACCCACAAGGCACTCCCTGTAGCTCTTTCCCAGCTAGACAGACCCCACTGGAATCAGGCTGGATGACCTCGCGCCTGGTGCACTAGTTCCAGCCTCTTACTCCCTCGTTCACCTTGGCCTGGACATTCCCAACTTGGGCTCTTTCCTCTGACAACCCTGGACTTTTTCTTGTGCTCTCCCTAGCTTGGCCTGGCCAGCTTGTAATTAACAGACCTTGTCTTTACCCTCTGACCTGCCTCCCCGCTGGGTTGTCCACACGTGGCAACTGACCTTGGCGTCACCCCTCAGCTCTGCCCAGCTGGCCTGCTGTGCTAGAACTCACATTTGCTTGCTGTTTCTCTAAAAGAGACTCTTGAACTTGTCTCATCGCTTACGGAGTGGGTGTGGTACCTCCCGTCACATACTCTCCCAGGTGTAGCCTCTTCATCAGCCTGGAATCCACCACCCTGGCATCCTTTTCCAGCTCCACTTCTGCCACAGGGAATAGTCTTCACAGACTGGCAAAGCTGGATGGCCTCTCTTCATGGAAGTAGAGTGGCGCCTCCCATGTGGCCCACAACGTCCCTTCTCCTGCCCCAGAGCTATGCTGAGCTGAGCTGAGCTGAACAGTCTGGGAAGCAGCAACAGCAGCTCGGCTCCCCACAAGGGCTCTTGACAGTGCAGGGCTCCTGTCCTGGGCTGAACCTGGTCCTCCGGCTGAGACTCTGGCTTCCCTGGTGACCCCAGGAATCCCGTCAAGGCTTCCAGCATGCCCCCCTCTGAGCTGAATCAGCATGAGCGGTTTCTTCCTCTATAGAACCTTAGCTGATACTCTTGTGCCGCACTGCGCCCTTTCTGACTCTGGATTTACTCGGGCTTTTTCCACTCCTCCCTCTGCAGTGGCCATTGAAGTCTCTCTGGTCACCCTGGCTGGTCTCCTGCAGCATGCTCCTCTCAGATGTTGGCCTGCACATTCCACTTCCTGCCAGGACCCCGCTAGTCTGGAATGGATCTGGGCTGCGGTCCAGGAGACAAAGTTCCCGGCGCTGACATGGTCCGCATGCCCAGATGTTCCCCCATAGACTTCCTCTCTTTTCTTTTCCAAAGTCACAAAGCTTCAAGTGAAAGAAGGAAAGAAAACACCACCTGTAGCACCAGTGCCCTCCATTTCCTCCCCTAAAGCTTCAAAGTGAATAGAGCGGGCGAGGCCTCAAAGGCTCCTAGGCTGGCAGAACCAGAGGAGGCCTCGGGAAGCCCGCGGGCTCGTGCAGGCTCTTGCTCACGTGCTGTCTCTGATCCTCAGGCTATGGCTGGTTGGGCTGTCACAGCTGGGCCCGGGAGGAAAGTGCGGCGCGTGATTCCCAGTGGCCCACGGATGCCGAGTGAGAAGGTAACAGGTTAGGAGCTGGATCGCTTCCTCTTCACCACCAGCCTGCTCTGCATTTTATGAGTGAGGAGACTGAATTGCACATACAGGAACCAGAGCAGATTTGGAGATAAAATCCAGATTGCCAGTGACAATGATGTGCTTTGTGCTAGAATTCTGGCTCCTCTGAGGTTATGTAGGTCCACTTGCTGATGACATGACTGCCTCCCCGTCGGCGATGTCTGTCCCGAATCTGCACTGCTGTACATGACAGTAGGGGCTGGAAAGGTCCCCGTGGGGCCTGGAGGACTTTTATTTTATTTATTTTTTAATGTATTTAGTACAGAGACTACAGGGTCTCACTATACAGATCGGATACATAGCAATCCTACTGTTTCCAGCCTCCCAGGCACTGGGATTACAGGTGTGCACCACCAGGCCCAGTCTTAGTGGCCGGCTTAGCAGGCCCCAGAAGTAGGGCCAGCATGGTAGACGGGTCAGCTGCACTGGTCACAAACTCCAGGGATTAGAAGGCACCTGTAGTCTCAGCCCCTGGTTTGGACTTTTTGTCAGGACACAGTTAGAAAAAAAATCAGAAGCTGCTGCCTCAAACGGGACATCGCTATTGGGTCCTGAGTGGGGAGCGAATGCACAGCAGAGTGAATGTCTTCCAAATGCTAGAAGCTGCCACCTGGAGACAAGAAGTGAGGTCCAAGGACAGAAGCAGCCCAGCTCCCCGAGCCGGCTGCACAGGGCTGGGCATAAGACATGGTCGTCCTTTCATGGAAGTCAGCTCTTCACTTTAAAATCAGTGCTGGCTCACCCCGGAGACCAGCCAGAGCCTCACCTCTGCCCACACTGAAACGTACGCAGAAAGTTATTGGTTGCAGCAGGCGTGATCTCGCAGTGGGCAAGAACCCACAAGGGGCAGCCAGTGCCAGGGCTCAGCAGCCAGGGAGGGGTCGCCATAACTTAGGGGCCCCAGGTCTGCTGCTTCTTGGAGAGGGAGTTCATAGGGAAGGGGGCTATTCTCAGGATCTGTCTTGGTGAGCCGACGGCATCCTGTTTTATTAAAAGCCTAGTGTTGGCAGGGACAGCCTTCTGCCTGCCCAGTGGGCAGGGACCCAATATCGCTGTGGGCAATTCCAAGCCAGGACTGGGAGCTGACATCAAACCAGGAAAGAGCACGACTGGGTTTTAGCTGATGTAGCAGTACTTATTCTTTCTTTCTTTTTTCTTTTTTTTTAAATGGATCTCTTGCCTGGTTCTGCCATGTACATTTTGTGTGTGCAGGCATGCGTGTGGCATTCTGTACCCCCAGCCGCTTCACTGGAGATGAGCCCCCCCACTCCCCTTCTCCCTCTCTGCCTGTCCCCCACTCCCTTCACCCCCCAGCTGCCCTGCCCCCACCCCATGGACAGGAAGAGCAGAGAGAGGCCCAGACTGTGGCTTGGGGTTATTTACAGGGGCTGGTGGGGGAGGGCAGGGGAACGACTGCCTTGTTTATCTTCTGAGTTTTGAAACTCCACCAAACTCATCTGTTTCCAAGGAAGCCTCCATTTGTAGGCGTCCCAAAATAAAAAAAAGTAAAAGGAGCTTGACTTCAAAAGAAATTAGAGGGAAAACTGTTTTCTTTGTTAGCCAATTAGTTTATTATTGTTGTTTTATGACATCGGTTTTTTCGAAGGTAGACAAAGTTGGCCACCTTTTTTCATATTTTTGCTTTCTTCCTCTTTTGCCTTGTCATTTAAGAGGGAAAACAATATTTTCAGAGACTGATAAGATATGTTCCTGGCTCAATTCGTGTCACGTCTGTCTGGGGATTTGGGGTTTTGTGTAAACTTTTATAATCACATTTTCTTTTGGAGTCATAGATGACTATGGGTCTCCCATTCATGTCGTAAACTAAAGACACTCACAGAGCTTCCACTTTTACCCAAACAATTAAGGTTAAAATTAAAGATTAAATATGCTTTCATGCTGATTTTAAAATAATTATGAAATAAATAAAACATTTTAATATACTAGTGGTTTGTACATAATTTGTTTAGTTCTTTAATAAACTTAGAGTTGAACAGCTTGCATATCAAATCAGTATGTTAATTTATTAACCTTTTTTTAACCCTTCACTCAAACAATAAACTTTTCATGTAGAGCCAGAAAATATTTGTTTTAAACAATTTTTTTTTTAAAAAAAGATAGAGTAAATGGAGGTAAAGGAATGTGAGGAAGCAGAAAGAAGCCCATAAGATGTATCTGAAAATGTGTTGCTTTATATTTGAGCATTCAGTTCATCTGTAGGATGTTACTGTTCCATTTCTATCATTTATCGCATGATATAAAACTTGGTATGTTCTGACATAAGCCAAAAACCAAGCACACTCACAGTTTTTGTTATACGTCTTAGTATTTATGTGTTCATTTTATGGAAGTCTTTCAAATAATGGGGGTGATATAGGACCCCAAAAGGGTGACATGAATCCTGTTTAATCCAGTTTACGTGTTTCTAAACCTTATCTTTAAAGTAAAGATATTCAACAAATTTGAGTTTTCCAGGGGGTCCTCTGTCTGGTTACCTAAGAGAAAACAGAGTTATCTCTATGGTGAAAGAAAGGGCAGGTTTTTAAAAAGGAGGGACAGGGTTTTCTATCAGTTGGCACAGCGTGTCCTGCCTGGTGTATCTTTGCTGGCTAATTTAAAACATTAACTCCAAGTTTTTAATATAGCACTTGCCCGCAAGTCACTGGGCTGGAAGCCCATCCTGTCTGTGTCAGGCAAAGGTCCAAGACAAAAACAAGGAGGACACAGCCGTCAGAAGTCTTTATTTGTGCAGCTAAACATTCAAAGTTAAAGAGCCTACAGCTCCTTTCTAGATAATGTAGTTGCAGCCTTTGGGCCCTAAAGGAAGGCCTGGTTCAGGACCCCGGGCAAGGAATGGAAAGAGTTCTTAGAAAACAGATATGGATGTGACTGGTCAACTTGCAGTCCAGGAGATAAGTGATAATCTGTTTAGGTTTTCAAAAGTCATTCAATATCCTGTTGACTAAATCCAGAGCAGGCTCAGAGAAATGCATCTGGGGATTAGAGCAATTGACCTCTCCTAAGAACGCAGAGGGTGCAGCTCCCATCACAGAAAGCACCTTTGATAGCATTCTTTCTGCTTTCTGGAAAGTCACCCAGGAAAGGAAAACATGCCTGAAACATATTTTTAAACAGGCTCTGCTGATTTCTGGGACCAGAACACAACAGAGCAGACGCTTTCCCTGCTCCACTCCTCTAAATACTACTGAATGCCCAGGAAACTCTTCAAGAAACAACAATAACTCAAACATCTGGGAGAAAAGAAGGTGGGCTGACAAGAAGCATCAAGACTTGAGAAACAGCGAGCAGGTGAGTTTCACGCGTTTTGTTTTTATTTCCCATATGTGCTGGGCTGGTCTCAGGGGACAGCTGTAACCAACAGACACAGACAAAAACATCCCTGAGAATATCCTGTTCTTTGTGACCAAAGGGAACCCCCAAAGGAGACCTGCTAGGTCCCCTGGGTTAACTTTTCATCCATGTAATGAAATTCACAAGAAAGACAATTTAAAGGAGGGAAGATGTACTTTGGTTCACAGCTTGGAGGCTGCAGGCCACGGCTCTGTTGCTTTTAGGCATGCGACGGGACAGAAGCGTCGTGGCAGGAGGTGAGGCACCGGAGCACAGCTTGTCCCATCACGGCCAGGAAGCAGAAAGCAGAGACCCGGAAGCAAGGGCTCAGTGACAGAATATGGGCATCACACCCTTGGTGCCTGCCTAACCCAATTAGGCCTCACCTCCTATGGAGCCCATTCAGCTAGTGGATTTATCAATGGATAATCCACTTACTGAACCCCCATGATCCAGTCATTTCCCATAGCCTATCAGCTTTGCACACGATGTGCCTCTTGGGGGGCATTTTAGATCTCAACAAGAACACCTTTGTTCCTTGTGATTTCCTTTTCCGTGGTTACCTGTGGATAACTGTGGCCTAAATATATTCAGTGGAAAATTCTAGAAAGAAACAATTTGTAAATGCTCACCTGTGTACCGCTCTGAGTTATGTGATGAACTTTGCTTTGCCTGCACTGTGACTCATCCTTTTGTTCAGTGTATCCACATCTTATAAGCTACCTGCCCATCAGTCACTTAACCATTAAGTCAATCAATGCTGAAGGTACCACAGTGTTTGTAACCTTTATACTGTTTCCTGAGAATAGTGATGCTAGTAATTCTACTATAGCATTTGTTGTATGTTTTTCTGTTTTATTATTAACAATCATGGCCAATCTCTTACTTGTGTAATCAAACTGTATTGTAGATATATAAGTATAAAAAATAACATGATCTATGCAGGGTTTGGTCCTTCTCATGGTTTTAGTCAATAATGTGCTGGAGGTCTTGGGATGTATTCCCCATGGCTAAGAGGAGACTACTATATGGCAGTTTGGGACACGAAAGGCCAGAAAGGGATTGTACTCAAAAGACACAGCTTTCAGAGTGAAAACAAACACATACCTAAATTTGGACTCCCATGGTCTCGTGCTTTCCAGGGAAAGCAAGCTAATGAGGGAAGAATAATTTGGCTCAAGAACCATGACCCCAGGTGGACATAGCCTGGTCTGGGGCGCATCTGCGACAAGTGGATGGGCCGAGCCAAGCGCCATCCTTAGCCTTCTGGTCCTTGCTGCCAAGCCAGCAAGTTGCCTGCGAGGCCAGGTTCCCATGGGCGGGGCTCCGGGTGGGATGCTCACCAGAACACCTGTGTCGTGGAAAGATCGAGCAATCGGCTGCGGCAAACTACTGTGTACCCAGGTCCAAAAATAACTCCATCTCTTCAGGCTGGATTGAAGTCATTCTTTCAGGTGCAGAGAAGGAAAGCACAACGGTGCGTCACTGGTTTAAAATAGGACCAGGGTCAGCTTGGGTGCCAAGTCGGCAGTTTCTCAGCTGGTATTTCCTATGCTTCCTGTTTTTGGACACGGGTTCCTGTCTACTCTGAGATGAGGTGTGTGTGTGTGTGTACACATGGGTATATTTTAGAAGTTCCATCGCCTTATATTCTCTCTTTTCTGAACATGTGTTCGTTTTATCAATAGACTACATTTATCTTTACTAGCCGTTCATAGCTTGTCCTGGGATACTTTAGTCACATAAATTAAAATAGTCTTTCTTTTTCCCTAGCTGTATTCTATGGATCTTTGGTGTTTTCTTTGAATATCCGTTCGGGTCCCTGAGTACAACAAGGGGGTCACTATTGGTTAATATACATGATCCTGCACTGTGTTGGAGCATTCTGTGGAAAGGTAGCTCATTTTTGAGAGAGCATTCTCAGAAATCTAAGATCCTACCAATTCTAAGAATCCCCCCCCCTTTTTTTTTCCCCATTTTTTGTATTTGGTACAGTTCAGACTCGTAGTGATCCTCCTGATTTCAGCCTCCACTGCCGGGATCATAGGCATGTGCCACCACACCCAGACTCTGTCACTGGCTCAGTGCACCTCAAGAGGTAGCATGTGGGACCAGGGATTGAACCCTGGTCCCTGTGCTTGCCAAAGCAGATGCTTAGTCTGCTGAGCTATCTCTCTAGCCCTAGAATCTTCCCTTTTATTTCCTTTTTATAACCCGTCTATATTAAAATCAATAAATTATATTCAAGATTGACTGTTACTGCTTCATATAGTGGAAGGACTTCTGGTTCAGACTAGATAGCATAGTGGTTCTTTTCTCTCTTCTCTCCTCCCAGGGGTTGTAAGGATAAATGCTGGAAATAATGTTAAAGGCTCAAAGAGGAAGTTCTTAGGGATCCCAGGACTGGAGCAACTCTAGGCAGCAGCTTGAGCTAGGTCTGGTATTCCCCCAAAGACAGCCAATGGAGACTCAGCCCTCCCCCTTCACGGCGGGCCTGAAGGCCTCCCTCCTAATTGTCAGACACTTAGGGTGACCCCTTGGCCACACCCTAACAACCAGCCTTATTTGGGAGGCACTCTTGGTCTCCCTGGGCCCGAGATTGCCTTCTTATATTGAGGCATCAGAGGGTTGAGGAAAAGGAACTTCCTCAGCCTCCTAGAAGAACTGGGAAGGACCAACAGAAATCCTACTAGGCTGTAATTGTACGGCAAAGGCTCTGAAGCTAGGCTGTCACTGGACCCACATTCCACTGAACTAGGCCAAAGTCTATACGTTAAACCTATACAGGGTAAAAGCCTACTTAAAACGAAATTAAACAGAACTCAGAATCTCTTAACATAAAAGACAAGGTATCCAAATACAATAAAAACACATGTCATTTTAAGAACAAGGAACATCACTTACACAAGAAAAGACAATCAGCTGACACTGAGATGAATCAGAGGGGAGAATTATTTAACAAAGAGTTCACAGCAACCACCATGCACTACTTCAGAAAACAATTGCAAACTCTTGAAATGAACGAATAGACAAATCTCAGCAAAGAAACAGCCATTGTAAAGGAACAGTCAAATGGAAATTATAGAAGTGAGAAATGAAACACTCACTGGATTCTGCTCATAGCTGAATGGGTGTCACAGTCAATAGAATCAGACTGAGGAAAATAAACAGAAGTCAACCACTCTGAACAATAGAGAGAAATAGGCTGCAAAAAAATTCTCTGTAGCGTGGTGACTTTGATTCAGAAATTACTAGTATTAAGTTCACTGCAGGGGTCTGTTTAATCAACTTGAGATAAATAGTTTTAGATGAGTGACAAATAATTAGAATATTAAAAGATTTAAATATTCTTAATAGCATCAAAACATGGAGAAATAAATCTAACTTAATTGAAGATTACAGGATTGTTATTGAGAGAAAGCAACAGAGTTCTATAAATATTCATAGGATAAAAGGTTTAATAGCCTTATGGTCAGTTCTTTCTAAATTGATCTACACAGTCAGCACCATTTAATATAGATTCCAGTGGAATTTTATCCTGTTTGTAGGAATAACTTAATTTGTTATTTAAACATTTAAAAGACCAAAACAATCTTGAATAAGGATGCTTGTTAAGACTTATTCTGAAGGTTTAGCAAATAAAACGCTGTGGGATTTGCCCAAGTGTAGACAAAGAGACCAGAGGAAAATGAGAGAGTCCTAGAAGATAGATTACACCTATTCAGTCACTTGGATTATGATAAAAGTGACTGTGCCATGTGTGGGGATAGGGGGTAATCTTTTCTTAAACTGCAGGGTCTTTTGGATATCTGTGTTTTTTATAATGGTGGCTTTATTTTATTTTATTTGTGGTATTGGGGATTGAACTCAAGACCTTGCACTTGCCAGGTAGGTCCTTATTCTACTGAGCTATCTCCCCAGCCCTATTTGTGTTTTTAAAAATGAACCTTGACCCTATTTTTCATCATACACAAAAATCAATCAGGGGTCACAGACCTCAATATGAAAGGCAAAATAACAGAACTTCTAAAAGATAACATAAAAGAGTAATTCCATGACCTTGGAGTAAATTTTTTCCAAATGTAGTACAAAAGGTACCAAGCACAAAGGAAAAGGTTAATGCACTGGACGTGATTAAAGCTAGGAAGTCCTGTTTGTTCAGAGATGCACTTACTAGAATGACAAGGCAGGCCACAGAGAGGAAGGGAAAATGTGCAAATCACAAACCCAACTAAGGCATTGTATCCAGAGCACACAAAGACTTTCCCTAAGTCATTAATAACCCATTAGAAAAAATTGGCCAAAGACTAGAACGAGCACTTCACAGAAGAAGCCTGGCTATTAATTAATAAACAATAGCAGGAAAATGCAAACTAGTCCCAAGGAGACACCACTGCAGAGCCACAAGATGCTACCACAAGTGCTAGAGAGGATGCCAATATCTCCTACACCTGAGCACGAGTGACAATATCTCCTACATCCTGGGACCCAGAAATTCTACTCCTAGATAGATATTCAATGAAACATGTACACATGCACACTACAGACATATACAAAACATATATATCTATCTAGTTATGGCAACCAACAGAATGGATGCATATACCATGAAGCATTTAACAGTGAGATGAAACAACCCATTACATTGTCCAATAAGTTGGATAACTCTCGTAGAACATCATGTTCAACACAACCACACAGGTACCCGAAGGGTTCCATTTGTGTGGAGTTGAAGAACAGGCAAGGGGACCGTCGGTCAAGACAATGGTTACCTAGAGAACATAATAGACCTGTGGCACAAGGGGCACCTGTGGTTGCTGGTGATGCTCGCTTCTTGATCTAGTGGGTGATTTCACGGGTTTGCAAACACACTTCAAGCTTCTCTGCCTATCACGTGCCCTTTCCTCTATGTACTCTGTTACTTCAGCAAAGAGTTTGCTGGAAAGAGCCTTCTCAGGTTAGCAAGCTGGGAGCAGCCATGACATCCTCCTTGCCTCACAAAGACATTTGAGAAGGCAAATGTTCTCTCCCTCTGAGCTCAGAAGCAAACAGATGACTAGAAGTGGGTTCGCGAATAATTTCTTTGTAGACGGCCTGTCCCAAAGGCCCCACGATTTCCCTGCGTTAGACAGCCAGGTTTCATTTCAGCACTGTGTCCTGCTCATGAGCTGTCAATCCCACCTCATGGAGCTCATGGGCTTCAGTTACCCCTGACTCCAGGCCTCTGAGCCCGTGGACAGACCCTGCTGCCTGCTCCATTCCCCACCATGACCAGGACAACAGAGGCTGTGCCCTAGTTTTTCAATCTCATATTGATGTCTCCTGACACACATAACTGGAAAGAACTTGGGGAATTTGCTTTCTCTCTGAAGACACCCAAAGATTCTTCTGAAGTAATTGTGACATTTTTAAGGTGAGAAAAACAGCTCTCATTTGGAAGCAGTATTTCCTCAAGAAAGGGGCTCTTGAACCCTAATGTTTGGTTTGCCCCTTTATGAGAAACTCAGGGCCTTCCAATCCCTCACTCCTTCGACCAGCAGGACAAGAGACACTGGGGTTACAGGCTGTATGGTTTTTACAAATCTCTATGTGCTTCTCTGTCACCTCCTTCTGAGTAGGTTGCCTGAGTTAGCTTAGAGCTGGTGGGGACATCCCCTCGTAATCCCCCAGTTTTGCAAGGATGACACTGAGGCTGGGCAGGAGAGGAATTTTGTAAGGTGAGCAGTAAGAAAGCAGGTCCCCCAGGACACCTGGCAGTGACCCTGAACCAGGGACTGGAGGACAAAAAAGGACTTTGCATTCTAAGATTAACCATCACCTCCAGCCCTTGGATCCTTTTCTTTGCTTCTTACCACCAAAGTCAGGGTCCTGAAGCCTCCATGGGGGCGAGGGAGCTGTCTCTGCCTCTACCCAGGATCAGTGGCTCCAGGCTGTCCTCAGTGAGATGCACAGGAAGAGGAGAGGCAGCAGGGCAGAAAGGCTAAGCTGGAGGGGGCTTGGCTGCACAGACAGGTGCACACGCGCGGGAGCTCAGGCTGCAGATTCAAATCCTGCCTCTATCTCGTAGCCTCTCGGAGCCTCATTGTCCCTGCCTGTGCAGCAGATGGGGACAGAGGCATATCCTCTTGGCAGGGCTGCCATGAAGGTCAGCTGTGGAATTGCACTTAGGAGACACAGAGGTTCCATCGTAGGAGGGCCAATGGCTATCCTGCGGGCACACGGCCACATCTCTGACACCCGAGACCAGGAACAAGAGGCAGGGACAGCTTCTGGTACTGGACTCTGGAGACAGAGCTGGCTCCTGGTGGCCTCCGTGAAGCGCTGGCTTCATGACAGGTCTGGCCACGCAGGGCTGCGAGTCCAGCATGCTGAGAGCAGGTGGCATCGCATCAAAGGCCAACCGAGAGGGAAGCCCAGGCAGGCCAGCCTATGGGTGATGACTGTAACAGTAGCCAGCCCTGGGGTCCGGCCCATCTGCAAGATGTTCTGAAATGTCCCCTCCTGGGCTCTGAATGCGCTGCTGCTGCTGCTGCTGCAAGTCCACTGTTAGAAAGCCATTTCTTTGGCTTACTATCTGGGCCTGTGTTAAATATCTTCCCTAGAAGGAGACTAGGTAGCCTGACTGATTGTCCATTCAGTGAGTTGAATACATTTCTCCCACACTTTTTGGTGTTGTAGGCTGACTTCAGGGCTTTGGGCACGATCTCTGCTACTGAGCCTTCCCCCCCACCCCCATTTCCCTTAAGCAGGTTTTAAAGAAGGTAGAAGCTTAGGCTTAAGGATGCCTCATAACTGAAGGAAACAGCAGCGAGAAACCAGCCAGTAGATACCTGAACCACCCACCCAGTGTTGAATGCACAGCCGGGGTCGGGGGTGCAGGCTCACGTTTCACAGTGTCTTGTCTCCCTGGGTTCCTCTAAGGCTCAGCAGTCCTGTAAAGCAAGAATCAGGGATGATTCCAAGTTTCCAGAGGAGGAGACTGAGCCCCTTCCCTCAGGCCTCATGGCTCCAGAGGGCAACATAGCTTGCGGGAAAGTTGGGGGCTCCAGCTGCAGGCTGGCTCCTGTCACTTCTGGCTCCAGTTGTCAGGGGTGAGGAGCGGGGTTGGAGGTGTTGAGCCAGAAGGGCTAAGTTCACTGGAGATGAGCTCAGAGGATGGACATGAGGAGGGTCTGCCCCAGCCTGGGGAGCGGGGACAGGTAGTGTCCATGCTGGTAACCTTACACTCAGGTATTAGGTGGGTTATGCACCTATTCCAGCTCCCTATGAAGATAATCATTACGTGTGGCAAATATTTACCAATAAAACTTTTTTTAAAAAATAAACTTTGGTAACCTGGAGAGATAGCTTAGCTGCATAAACACCTGCCCAGCAAACCCAAGGTCTTGAGTTCGATCCCTGGTACCAAAAACAAAACAAAACAAAACAAAAAACTAGATAGTTAATTGCTGTGCATGGTGGAACACAGTCGAAGTCCTAGGACTGCAGGAGGCTGAGGCAAGAGGATCTCAAGTTCGAACCCAGCCTGAGAGACTTAACAAGACCCTGTCTCAAAATAAAAAATTTAAAAAGGGCTGGGGATGCAACTCAGCGTGAAGGCCCTGGGTTCCAGCCCCTGTACCATCTCCCCACCAAAAACCAAACAACAATAAGGATGGCAGACTTGGGTCGCTAGCTGTGGAGACCAGCGCTAACCAATGAGCGGGTCCTGCCTCTGGGGCTGGCCTCTGCCATCGTGGCAGCCTGGAACTGTGGATAACTCCAGGCTCAGCTGCCACCACCTGGGGGTCATCTCAACTGGGGTTTGCTGCCCGCTGTCTGCCATGTCCTGTGTCACTAATGTGCAGCTTCTTTTTGGGCTCAGCATCACACAGCCCAGTGCCTGTTACTGATCTGCCACCAGGCCACCAAAGGCAGAAAACATGAGTGTAGGAGGGAGGGAGTGACCCGAGGTGCCGTGTGCAGCCCAGCAGGGCTGGACAGGTGGCACGGCCAAGGTGCCAGGGATGGATTCCAGCTCTCCACACAGATACAGCGGAGCTGGGCTTTCCTTGATTGGGGCTTGAGTTGAGCCAGGGAAGCACAGAAATGATGAAGGACTTCAGTGACAAAGATTTGGCAACCAAACTTGTTCATGTGGACAGGAAGCCTCCCTGGGGGTGATGCTGACTTTACATTGTAATAAGTGAGACATTTCAAGCTTGTAATTTGGCTTGCGCCTACTATATTTTTACTTTCGCTTCTGGAGTTTGGTGAGATGCTTTGGTAAGAGGCCAAAGGTAAGGAAAACCAGTTTTCAGAGTTTTCCAAGCAAGCTAGCCACCATGGCACTAGATAGCGTCAGAGGGGAGCCCCTCATCTCACCCCTCCTACAGCAGCCCCCAGCAAGATGAGCACCTGGGCTTTGGCCAGCAGGTGAACATTGGTCAACGGCAAGACCCACAGGAATGTTTTTATTCTTCATTCGTTTTCTAGTCTCGCTTGTGCCCCGCTGAGGACATCACATCGCACGCTTGTGGCGACACATCTGAAAGGAGGAGCTCGCTCCTAGGAGCCGGCGTCCCAGGGGCACTGCCACAGGCCAGACACAGGTGTGGCTCCCTCCGGAGGACCCAAGATCCTGGGACACGCGGCAGGATGGAACCCTTCCCGACTCATCTCAGCTACTGTCCCATGTAGGGCTGAGGCTCATCCGCGAGAGGGACCTGCGGGAGAGACCAGCTAGTTCCAACTGTGAGCTGTCTCATCCTCTGCCTACTCTCCGCTTTTCCTCCCGCCTCATGCAGACCCCTTAACTGGTTCAAATCTCAGTTACCCCTCAGCAGCAGGGGGGATGGGCTGGACTATTCTAGCTCTCCACGTGAGGCTGAAGGCCATGCTGCAGCATCATCTGGGGAGAACAGTGGCAACCAATCTCCCCTTTTCAGGACAGCGACATCAGAGCCTAGGCGTGGGGGCCAGGTGACATCCGTGCACTGGAGTGTGGGGAACCCCAAGTGGACGGTTCCTCCCTCAGTCCCACCGCAGACATCTGTGGAAGCTAGTGCTCTTCCTGCCACCGCCACTGCCCTTCCCAGCATTGTTCTGTTGTTGCTGCTTCCGCTCCGGACTGCAGGACCCTCGTGCCCAGGCCCCAGGCCCCAGGCCCCTGCAAATGGGACAGCGCGCTCGCTCTGCCTCCCTGCTTCCCTGCCTGTTTGCACCCAGACTCCACCAGGGACAGCAGTGGGGACTCACTCAGAGGCCGTACCTCTCCACTTGGGGCAGGACTGGAAGATATCCGCAAGCCTCACAAGAAATGGCTACCACAAAACTCCGTGTCCAAGGCTGTTTGGAAAGGGAGAATTCCTCCTGGTCAATTATATTCCTCTGAACTTGATTTTGTTTGTTTTCTGGTTAGAGGTGATTATTTGTGTACAAGAATGAAACAAGGTCCCTTTGTTCTCACTCCACTGTCTGGAAAGTGTGACATCTGCTGCACCCAGGTCACCTGGTGGGGGACGGGTGGGGAGAGGGGCAGAAAACCACTTTCTTCTTATTTCTGTCTTTTCCTGTCTTGGCTGCCTTCCCCTTCTTTCACTTCAGATGTCTCTGGCCCTCTGTCTTTCTGTCCGTTCTGCTCTTCATTCTTCACACAATGTTTATTTAATTTTAAATGCTCTCCTCTGGCCAAGAGTCGGCTTAGTCCAGACAAAATGGAAAGAAGTGCAATTAAATCTGTTCTAGGGTGAGGGAGGCTAAAACAAAGATCAATGCCAGATGCTGCTGTGATGATGAGCTATCGGGTAGAGGGCACCCGGAGGGCACAGCCGAGTCTCGGACACCACGTCACCAGGTACACCGCACGCAGCACAGCGGACTGCAGAGGTGTGCCCGTCCAGGTCTGCCGCACCTCATTGCTGGGGTGGGGGTGGGGCAGTACCGGACCTGCTGAAGTGCACATTTTCAGGCTCCATCTGGGACCGGAAGAGCAAACAGCCTGGGGATAGGTCTGGGAAGAGGTTTTAACAAACCCAGGTGGCTGTAATGTGTGCTCGGGTTGTCTATTTTGCTTGTTATCATTCTGGGAGATTGAGTCAGACCTGGGGGGGGGTCCCCGGATGTCTGAAGATGGCTACAAAGGGGGATTGGGAGGAGCGTACCCAGGTAGGGAGCAAGAGGAAGGAGAATTAGGGGCTCCTTGGGTGAGCCTACAGCTTGCCTTTTAGGACCTGCGCTGGCTAAAGGGCAGCTGGGTGCACAGGACGCTAAATGGGCGAGGTAGGAAAGCCACATAATTCAATTCAGAGCACAATCTTCGTTCACAGCGTGCATTGTACACTTTTCAACTAAAATGCTCTGTTAGGTTCTATAGCAAACGCTAAGTGATTGAACCACTGGTTCTTAAATTATTTCTGATAACCCAAGAAAATGATTTTTAAGAAAACTTATGGTGCTGGGTGCTTGCAGCTCTACAGAAATACTCCAGGGAGTGATGTAACAAATGGGATTAATGGCTTTGGATCTTTTTGATCCTCCTTCTTCCCTGACCCCTTCCATTCTCGTGGTCACATCACCCTGAGGTGAGTGTGCAGTTTGCTACTGGACAAGAGGTTTGGATGGAGCAGAAGGGCCCAGGTGGAGAGTGCAAGGCCAAGCTTGTGCTCAGGTGCAGCAGGAGCCCCCTGACCTCCTGTAGATCCTCAGGACAGGGCCAGAGGGCAGGGGTGGCCACACCACGTTCCTCCCACAGAAACCAAGCGCCTGCTCTTGATTCGGGCAGAAGTGTTCCTCAAAGGGCAGATACGGTGAGAAAGGAATATGACCCGGCCTTCAGCCAGCCCTGGGCAGCAGGCTCTCTCTCCAGCTGGGTGATGATGTGAGGGGACTCACTCCTGACCCCATTGCCTTGCCTGCCTCTAAAACCTTTTGCACAGGGAGGACCTGGCGGGGCATCCAGGCAGAGAGCGCTCTGCCCAGCTGCACACCCAGACTTTCGCACCTGCTGTCCCGGACACTGGCCCATTGGGTGAGCGGACGCAGATCCTGTCCTCCTGGTAGGCAGTGCCAGGTCCAGACTCCAGGCTGCAGACCGTAGATGCTCTAATCCCACAGTGGGTTTGTGCTACATCCGGATAACTCTTCACCCAGTTGACAGTCTTTTGCAACAAGCCACTGAGATGGGCATGACATGCAAGGGCCACCTGTGCTCGGTGCCTGTCCCTTCTTGTATTTAGTTAGGGGAGAGGAGGGCCCAAACTCCTGTTGTAAACATTGTGCCTATTCAGGGCACTGCTTTGGCTGTATTGCTGGCTCCAGCACTGTATCTATTTACTTCAAAATTACTTTTAAATTTCTGTTTTCCTGGGCTTGCAGTCTGAGAAAAAGGTGATTTTAATGTCCAGACATAAGCTATTATTTAAAAGAGAGTTGTAGCTGTAACTGAAAGAAACCCAGATGAGAAATTGAGGTGTAGGGAATGCAACTTTTCTCTCCAGGCAGAAAGAGCTATTTGGCCCACAGAGAGACTTCCCAGAAGCCTGAGGGGCCACTCTTGCAGAAATGGCTCCCTACCTTTTCAGGTTTGTCTTTGTATTGGGGAGCTGTTGGGAAGATTGACAGAGGAAAGAGTGCTCCAAGCCCTTGGTTCCAGGATCTGAGGAGAACAAAGTGTGTTGCAATTACCAGGATGAAGGCCCACTCCAGGCTGGAAAAAGAGCGGCCCTCACTGATAGGGATGTGCCCATCTCTGGCCTCCCACCATGCCAAAGCCCCCTTGCCCCACTGGGGAGACCCAACTCCCTTTCCCTCCCCCACAGACCCTCCTAGTGGGGCTGAGAGATGGAAGCTGAAGAAAAGCAGATACTTGTTCCACCAGCCAGCAGCCTCCGCAGCTTTCCAGGGCTGCCCTACCAGCCACTGTGGCTTCTTGCTCTTTGGAAGGATTTCACTCTGTGGGGCCCAGAGTTGCTCAGAATGGCATGGTCATTGGGGAGGGGGAGCTAGGCAGTGCAGGACCACAAATCTAACATGTGGAGGGGACTGTAAGCAGGTGGGAGAGCTGAAGGAGGCAGGCAGAGGGCAGGGCCTTGTGGGAAGGCCCCTGGGGAGGTTGTCCTCACCCTGGGCTTTCTGTCAGGCTCCAAGGACTCTCTCCAGGTTACAAGATCTCAGGGGGTGAGAAGGGGGGCGTTGTGAATGTACCTGCAGGCAGCGCTCCTGGGCTCTGAGCTTCCCAATAAAGAAAGTAAAGGAAAGAATGAAGGAAAGGAAAGGAAAGGAAAGGAAAGGAAAGGAAAGGAAAGGAAAGGAAAGGAAAGGAAAGGAAAGGAAAGGAAAGGAAAGGAAA
>NW_004524628.1:2556039-2561039 GCF_000260255.1 Octodon degus
AGGAGAGGAGAGGAGAGGAGAGGAGAGGAAAGGAAAGGAAAGGAAAGGAAAGGAAAGGAAAGGAAAGGAAAGGAAAGGAAAGGAAAGGAGAACAAAGTAAGCAGGCAGCTTTTAGCATCTAATAGAAGAAAATGAGCCAATTCTTTGGGGAATTCTTTTTCCTGGCAACACATTCTTGGAAGAATGCATGTGACAGAACACCCCAGGGGAATGTCCTGGTGTTGGGAAGTAGGCCACCTCGTCTGGAGGGCTCGGAAATTCCAGCAGGGCACTGGGAGGAGGTCAGGCAGCTGTGCTGCTAGCTCCCCAGGGCCCTGGGGAGGAAGGATGTTGCTCAGGAGGGCAGGAGCAGGGGAGGGGGCTGGGGAGGCGGCATGGGACAAAGGACTGGTCTGCCCTGCCGCACAGAAGGGCCTGGGCGCTGCTTAGGGACTAGAGGGGGGAGAAGAATCAGGAAGGCTGGAGCAGGCTGGCTGACCGGCTGAGGTAGGGAGGCAGCTGGGAGTGTGTAGGAGGGAAAACCATGAAGGCAAGGGCTGCCCATTCGCACTCTCTAGGCCTAGGGTCAGGAGGTGGAACGGGGTCCAAAAAGTGTGTATCTGAAGGACAAAGAAGGAAAGAGGAGGAGGCGAGAGAAGCAAAAAGGAGGAAGCACAGGAGCAGGAGAAGAGGCAAGGAGACAGGGAAGAGAGAGGAGAAGAAAGAAACACATGGATGGAGGCAGAGAAAGGGAAGGAGCAAAAGAAAGAAGAGGAATGCACAGCTGGGAGGACAGCGAGAGGAACAAAGCAAACGGCCCGGCCTCGCTGCTAGGAGAGGCTCGCTGCTCCTGCTGTCCCACACCTGCCCCCTCTGCACCAACTTTATAGCAAATTCTAAATTAAAAAATTGCCTCAAATTTTCAAATACAGAAGCTAGTCTTTGTTACTTTAGTTTAAGAGTTCATTTCTCTATGTTTTGGCTTTTAAAGTTTCATAGAACATTTCAACTTGTCAAAAAAAAAAATCACCTAGTTTTGCTCAAAATAGCATTTTATAGAAACTTCCACATTTTTGCCCAAATGGCCCGGGTTTGGGTCTGTGTTGGTGCTGACAGATGAGCCGTTATCCTTGGCATAGCCATGACTCAGCTTGTTCAAAATGAAACTTCTGAGGACTCAAACCACGCCCTCTCAACACCAGCATGGTGGCCTGTGTGTCCCCTCTGAAGCCCCTGCTTGAAGCTCTGGCCTCCTCGCCCTGACTCATGGGGAAAACCATGAGCTGCAAATAGCCACCGAGCTCACACTCACAGCATGGCAGGACGTCACCTGCGGTGTGACTCATAAGCCCAACAGTCGCCATTAGGCCAGAGCTGAGGAAACCCAGAGGCCACTCCCTGCCCGTCAGCATCTGTCCACAAGGAAGTGTGACTCTGTGGTGACTCCATCTTTTGACAGGAGGCGCTGGACACTCTCTGATCAAGGTGGTCACCGTGGTGCTTCTTCCCTGGGGGGGCAGGTGGGAGGGCGGGTCTGGAAAAGGCAAAGGCAGCTGCACTCTGACAAGCCAGGTGTTAACCTGTGGCCCTGCTGGGGCTACTGCAGCACCAGAGACCCTCTCCCTCCAGGTGCTGAGTGGCACGGGCTCCTGCTCTCTGTAGTTCCTCTTGTCACAAGCACATCATCCCTTGCAACTGCAAAAAGGGAAGTCTGATCCAGAAGACAGCCTGATTGTTTTGCCCATCTCAGCCTGCCCGGACCCTTCTCCACCAGGATTCCACCTACAGGCCTTGGAAACCTCACGGCGGAGTGACCTTGGGCCACACTCTAGGCCATTAGAAGTAGAGCTGAGGGCACTGAGGGCTTGAGCTTTGGTGCAGTGGAATGGGAAGGTGACCAAGCTCCAAGTGTCACTGGGACACATGTCAGTGAGAAATACTCTGGGCACAGTTTATCTTTGGAATGTGCAGACAGGACTCTCAGGGTGATTGTGGGGTACAAAGCCTTGTTCTAGGTTATACCTGGTCAGGAGAGAGAGATCCAGACCTCTGAAGAGGTTCAGAGACTTGAAGACCCACCATGTCACCAGACCTGGGCAGGTCAGGGAAACCCCCCAGAAGTAAGTTTTTGCACTGAGCCTTGAAAGCTGACTCCAGAGCTTCCGTGCAGTGTTTCTCCTCGTGTGTTCTCACATGTTCTCATATGTTCTCACATATGCATGTGACCACGAGTGGCTAAGCCAGGACTCGAACTCCAGCCCCTGGGCCAGGTAGAACCAGCCAGGAGGCTGGAGAGGTGGCCAAGGGACTGGAAGGGAAGACAGGAGGCCTGGAGAGAGCTCCCTGGAAATTAGGAATTGAGCAATGGGTGTTGCTACCCAGGGGAGAAGTTTCAGCTACCTGGGTTTCTGTCTTTCCCCTTCTTGTTTCTTCCTGCAGCAGCTAATAACTCTCAAATCAAAACGACCTTTCTTTTCCTGACCCTGTAACATCAGTCACATCTCATCTCAGTGCACTTTTAGAGGTGCGAAGGTCTCAAGGGCTACTTATCCAGTGCCTCACCTGCACTCATGCAGGCCCTTGGATACACTGCAGGCTGCAAAGGGGGAGAGCACGTCACACTCAGGGAGCGGGCTTGGTGCAGCGCTTCTGACATCTGGGGTGGCTTCAGCCCCTACCCCGGGCGGGCAGCTGAAGCCCTTTCCAGGAACACTGCCCTGTGCCAAAGCTCTGCCCATCTTCAGAGGCCGCAGGGCTCGCAGGCTGAGCTCTGTGATTGGTCCTGCATGGCTGCTGCCTGGATATCCAGCGCTTGACCCGCCGAACGGCGCTGGCTGCAGGCTGCAGAGGACGCCCCTCCGCGGTCTCTAGCCTGGCCTGGCTCCATCTTGCCAGATGTTTCCATCTCCCTTGATATTTCAGACCACACAGCCATCAAGGCGAGCCTGGGTGATAGGCAGGGACCACGGGACAGGTCAGAGGACAGTGGCATCTCAGAACCTTCAATCTGCAGGTCCTCTTGCCCTCTCAGCTTGTCACTTAAAACATGAGCAGATTTTGCGGATTTATATCTGGTAACCGAAACAACTAATGTGACGCTACCACCATGCAATACAGCAACCGTTGTTGAATTCTCATTACTTTGTTTAGTGAAATTTTGTATTGTTTCTAATGTTGTTATTTTAAAAATTACTATTTAGTATTCTTTTTTTTAAAATCCATGAAGTGGATTGGAATAAAAAGGTAGGAGCACTGTGCATACCCTGCGCTTGGGATCCTGCTGAACCCTGCCTGGGAGCCTCACACAACTTACCACAGAAGACACAGAAAAGGACAGGCAAGCAACCCAGGACTGCCTAGCTGGAAACCACAGCAGGTGGAGAAGAACCCTGAGAAGTTTTATCCCGGGTCTGTCTGTCACTGGGAACCAGTGCTTCCCCTTCCCACCGCCATCCTGACCCTGCTGGTCTCTCTAATTAGAAAGGAGTTTTCAAGTTAAAATTATTAATATTACTAGGAATCTCCCTCCTCCTCAGACTCTGCTCCTCCTTCTGATGCTTAATCTACCCTAATATGCTCAAAACTCCTGGGACAGGACCCCATGCTCTGCTGGCATTGGATAAATGCCTGGGGCAGCTCTGACCCACAGGACAATCCTCAGAAGAGGATTAGGATTAATTCACCTTGTTCTCAGCTGGTCAGTTGGTTTCAAAAGTGAACACAGAGTATGTACTTGCTGCACTTTTAATCAAGTGGTTCTTTCTATTTAGGGTGGAGAGGGGAAAAGGAAAAATATTTAAGACAAAGAGTCCAACACTCTGGGAAGCTGAGGCAGGAGGATGGCACGTTGTAGCCCAGCTTAGGGAATTTAACAACTTAGCAAGACCCTGACTAAAAATATATAAAGGGCCAAGGCTGTAGCTCAGTGCAAAGACTTCGAATTCAGTCCCTAGTGCAGCATAAATGAATATGTGAATAGACAAACAAATAAATAAACATCAGGAGAAAGACCTAGCGCTACCTTGTCAGTCTCAAGATGAACTAGGAAAGAGCTATGGGGTACATGTACACTGGGGGGTCATTCTGATCCTGGTTCATGCTACAAACTCAGCAGTATACAACTTCGAGCCCTGTAGGATTAGCATTTGGCAGTTCTTGGGGCTGAGGGTGTTACCTAAAACCTGGAGCCACCTGGTTGTGGCCTGTTTTTGTTTTAACCACTAATTATACTCAGGTCATGCCGAGCAGGCTGCCTGGCTGACCAAGGGACACAGGCTCCACCTTTCCAGTTAAGAAGCCCTTTTTCCTGTGGCCCCAGGAGCCATTCCCACTCGTATTTTGTATCTGACTGACAGCTAGGCCCTAACTAGTGCCCTGTTCTCCTAAGAAGCTTTCAGAGGCCAGAGTCAGAATTAAAGTCCCCAAGTTTGTATATTACTAGCAAAGCTAATAACCATGATAACCACTGAACAAGCAGCAACCTCAGAAGCCCCGGGCGTGGAGTGTGTTGCGGCAGTCGCAAGAGAGCAGACTTCCCAGAGAAGAGGCAGGGGACGGGGCGACGCGTACTAGTCTTGGTTCTCCTTATAACCTGGTTCTCTTCTAGTTTGGGATCCAGCAGTGACTTCAGAACCCTTCTCTGAATGTGGTCAGGCCTTAGGGAGGAGCTGCAGACAGTCCCCGTGTTTCTCTGGGCGGGACCAGGAATCCCAAGCCTGCCTCTTGGGAGCACAAGCACCAGGGCCTCCTGCCCTGGCTGTGGACTGGTGGTGGCGGCCAGAGCCAAGAGAGCAGAGGAGCCTGGCCAAGCCTGAGGGACCCAAGATTGGCTCTGATGGAGAATGAAAGCATTCGGTAGAGGTGCCAAGATGTCACAGTGTCACACACAGCACTTCAGTGAAAGCTCAAACTGGCAGCTGCCTCTCAACTGCCAAGGCCAGACATGAAAAAGCCCATGGAATCCCCAGGGACACCATGAGCTCACCTCCCTGCTGACCACCGTCTTGGTGGTACACTTTGCT
>NW_004524628.1:2563539-2565843 GCF_000260255.1 Octodon degus
GGCTCACCCTCTGCTACTTCCTCCACAGTTCTGCCTCCCTGGCAGACCCAGGGAGTGACTGGAGTTTCTGCCTCAGTAGGTCCCCACAGCGCTTGGCCTGGGCCTGCCTCTGCTGGCCCCCCCTGCAAGGACTTGCGACTTCAGCACGTCCTTCACCTGCTGCCTGCTGCTCAGTGCTGTGGGCAGGCTGTGGTCCACACTTGGAATCTGTCCCCACTTCTAGCCCTGGAAGAGGAGGAAGATGGATAATTGGCCAGGATGGGTGAGGTGGAAGGTTTCTGCGGGTGCCTGCTGCCCGACTCTGTCCTCTTGGACGTTGGGGCCCTGGGTTCTCCGAGGAGTTGTGGTTGTGGCAGGCTGGGCTGCCTCTTGGCCCAGTTCCTGGGATACCAAGTAATTAGGTCATCGGCAGGGAGTTCTGAGGACAGCCTCTGAAGCTCCGTGTCATCTCAACTTCTTGGAGTGGGGTAATGGGGCCGCAGTGTCCTCTCTCCACACAGCTGGGTCTGTGCCGGCTACTCACCTCCTCCAAATCGGGCGCTGTGGTGCTCAGAAACCGTGCGTCAGTGGGAAGCTTCTCCAGAAAAGCAAGAGGCTGGCTGACCGAAAGCCGGAGGAGCGCTGGGTCGCGCAGGAGGGAGAGGTGAGGACACCGTGGGGTGGTGCAGGGCCCAGGCCTCTGGTAGGACCACTGTTTGCCAGCCTGGGTATGGATACTCAAGTTGTTCATTTTATGACTATTTTTTAAATTGAGCTATGCGTTTTATGGACTCTTCCGTACTGTACAACACGTTCTATAATGTACACGATGAGTTCCTAATTGTGAAGTGTCTTCTCACTGTGACAAAATACTTGGGATAAGCAGTTTAAAGGATGAGAGGTTTATTGTGGCTCAAATTCAGAGGCTGTAGTCCATGGCAGCTGTCTACTTCCACTGCTTGTAGGCCTGAGGGGAGGCTGAGCGAACGACAACGATGCGCCATAGAAAGGTTGCTCACCTCGAGGCAGCCGGCAAGGGAGGGGGTGGAGCCTGGGAGGAAGGGGGCGGGAACCAGACGCAGCCCCCAAGGTTGTGCTCCCATGATTCACTCTGCTCAGGGAGGCCCCGCCTCCTGCCCCATCACCTCCTGGTGATGTCATCACGTTATGATGTCATCAGCGACTTCACACGCTGGTAGACCCCCGATCTTTCAAGGTCCCGTCACCTCCCAAAAGCCCCACCTCTGAACATCTGCGACTCTGGGAGCATTTTACATTTAAACCAAAGTGATAGTAGTGCTTTCAGGAAGAGCTTCTGCCAAGACCAACTCTCCATTGTCCTGTCCCAGGCCAGCCAGCCCGGCTGGGCCTCTGGAGGACCCCTATCTGTGCTGCCACCTCCTTTCCTGCCTTCCCTGACCACATCCTGTCCTGGCCTCCGTCACCTCTGGCCACTGTCACACCACAGTGTTCTCAACATCCCATCCCCTGCCCAGCCCACCTCACCAGTGACTATGGGAACGATACAGACTCGTGCGTTGCAGAGGGCGCTGCTTTCAGGCCGGGGCTCCAGCTGCGTTCTCACCGGGCTGCCCCTGGGCCGAGTAGGTCTGTCTGGAAGATACGCATTTTTCTAATACAGGGCATTTGTTACTTCGGTATGAGGGACCTTCTGGTGCCGGAAGTGGCTATGGATCTCGTTCATCACTTCTTGGCCTCTCTGGCCAGCATCCTGCCCCCTGACCATGGGGCTGAATCGCACTGGTATGAGGAGAGTCTTAGGATTGACTACCAATTAAGGGAGGTCAAGGGGCTGGGGAGATGGCTCAGTGGAATAAGCGCTTCCCTGGCAAGCACAAGGGCCTGAGTTCAATCCCTGGTTCCACAAAAAAAAAAAAAAAAAAAAAAAAAAAAAAAAAAAAAAAAAAAAAATTAAGGGAGGTCAGAGAATCTCTATATGGCCAGCTAAGATCAGGGAAAGACTGGAGTTTCCAGGATCCACCTTGGAGAGGAATAAGCCAGGAACTATGGTTGGAAATCCAAATACCTATCACATTTAGGAAGTCCCTTCTGCTTTGCTGTGAAGCTATGAACAAATTCTCTTATGATTGGAGAGTTTCATTTTCCACTGGGTCTTTAAAACTTCTGTGATTTTTGACTGATGATATGCGAAGCCCAGCTCTCCCACCAGCAAATCAGGTCCTTTATGGTCCCACTTGACAAATCAGAAGGTTGGGTTAGGTCACTCTTGAGGGAGGTTCCTAACCTGCAGTTGTTTTAGCCTGTGACCGGAGCAAGGAAACAACCCCCGTGTGCCTACCTCCT
>NW_004524628.1:2565943-2572578 GCF_000260255.1 Octodon degus
CCCCCCTCCCACCCTCTCTTCTCTCCCAGAATCACAACAAAGCACCTCCAGGCAGATTTCCCAAGGCCCAGGTCCTGGCCAGATCTTTTCTTTAAATCATTCCTCTTCAATATTTTTGTTTTAGCTGCATTGTATATAGCAGGTCACCAAAGGAAGGAGAGACCCAGCAACTAGACTTGTTATTAAAACCATATATTTGATGACACTGACATTTCTAGAAACTCTGACATGCAGGGCATTTAGCGCTGTCTTGGAAGTGTTTCTAGCTCACCCTGGAGGAAGCTTCGAGAAGTCCCACAGCTTTGTGAGTTAGTGACCACCTGCTAGGAATGTGTGCCAGTAAGTAGCTCATGCTAAAGATAAATAAATGCCAGCCTCCCATCTGCACTCTGATTGCTGTCACAGTCACCAGGGATGTGAGGCTGTGTCAGCCAATGGCCCCCGTGGTAGCAGCACACAGTAGTGGAGGGGAGATGCACAGAGGTCCCAGCAGAGAGGGAGTGATGGAGGAAGGGAGTCCGTGGTTCAGGTGGTGACGGTTGGCCGAAGTTCACTATGCATGTGACCAAGGTTCAAGACCGAGGAAGGGTGGCCTCTGACTGTACTCAGAGGCCCAAGATAGAGACCAGGAGGAGTCTTTTGCCAGCTGGTTCCAGGTTCTGCTATGGGGACACCAGCTGCTATCTGTGTTCCAGAAGGGAGTCAAGGACTACAGGGATGGAGTTCATGTGTCAACTTGATGGGCCAGGATGGCACTAACATTTAATGTGGTAGGCAGAAAGAAGCAGGCTTTCCTAGCATGGGCTAGTGGGTGACGTGCACGCTGCTGGATGCCTGGCTAGAACAAAAGAACCCTTCCTGCAGTAGGAGGGAATTTCTTCTGCTCCACTCCTGACTGCCTGTA
The DNA here is from genome assembly GCF_000260255.1 of Octodon degus. Classification (NCBI taxonomy): domain Eukaryota; kingdom Metazoa; phylum Chordata; class Mammalia; order Rodentia; family Octodontidae; genus Octodon; species Octodon degus. Next base: position 2,566,848 of record NW_004524628.1, read on the forward strand.
CCTGGGTGTGGGCTTCTCCTTGGGCTCAGGGGCTCTTGGGGCCTCTGGAATGTAGCAACACATGTACTTCTCTGGTCTCAGGCCTTTAGACTTGGACTAGAACGGAGTCTCCAGGAAACTCAGATCTAGGGACTTGTCCGCCTCCGTAACCATATGAGCCAGTTCCTTATGATAAATATCTCTCTCTCTCTCTCTCTCTCTCTCTCTCTGTCTTTCTCTATCTCTCTTTCTCTGCTGTGTCTATCTCCCTGTCTCTCTATCTCGCTGTCTCTCTATCTCTCCCTGTGTTGTCTGTGTGTCAGTCTCTTCACACGCACACTTGCACCATCTTTACACACACACACACACACACACACACACACACACACACAGAGGACTCTCTTCATCTTATGATTAGGTTCCATGCTGATAAACTCTTTGCAAGGTGAAAATGTAGTCAATACAAAATACACTGCATACCTCCTGCCTCCCACCCCCTGCCTCCCGCCTCCCGCACATTCTAGCTTTGCTACACAGCACATGCAGTCATTTGTGTCCCTCATGGGCATGAGGCTGGCAGGGAGCTATACTCCTGCCACTGCCCAGCACTGTGAGAAATGAGTGAACCACTTTTTGGTAACTTAGGAAAAGATCAAGATTAAAATCGTAAAAGTATGGTTTTTATTGAGATGTGCATTATTTTTGCATCGCCATGAAGTCAGAAATTGTAAGTCAAACTACTGCACACGGGGGCCCATCTGTGTATTCTTTTTTCTTCCTAGTGGCCCTGTTTCTCTACAGGCCCCTGGATGACTCAAGGTTGCACACAGAGCACAGAACTCCCACGCTTGCTTCTGTGGAAGGGAGAGGCAACTTCCAGAATGGGAACATAGGGGGCTGGAAGATGCCCAATACATCTTTGCAATGATTGTGAGTGTGTGAGTGTGTGTGTGTGTGTGTGTGTGTCTGTCTGTCTGTCTGTCTGTACCCACAAGCCTTTGGCCAGTCCTTGGCCCATGGCTGGCATATGGGTGGCACAAAAGTGTAGGCTTTTAATTCACTGGAGCTGAGGTAGCAGTCAGCATGGAGCAGAAGGACCCCAGCCTTCCTGCCTGAGGTGACAGGAGAGGCCAGCATTCCTGCTGCTCCCCTCCCGCAGCACTCAGGCAGAGGCCACACCTTCTGCCTTTGCTTAGAGTACAGCATGGGGACCACCACCTGGGTAGTAGGGCCACACACCCCTGGAGGAGAAGCCAGCTTGTGAACCATGATCCCCGCTCTGTCACCAAAGAGAAGCCCAGGAAAGGCAAACGTTCAACTTCACCTGAGGGGAGCCAGGTGCATGTGAGGGTGGAGGGCAAGTGGGCAGACACTGCTCACCCCCGACTCTGCCTGTCTGGCCGATACACAGCAGAGGGCTCATCCTGCAAGGACTTGAAGGCCAGCATCAGCTGGTTGGGGGAACCTGGGGACTTGGAGAGCCATGCTTCCAGATCCTAAGGTGGGGCCACGTAGCCTGGAGCCACTGTGCTCTCTCTCATGTACAGACATACACGCCCGGGTTAGGTGGTGACGGGGCCCACCCTTTGCCCAGCCCATCAACCTATCCCCCCGGCTGTTGGCTGTGGGCCCTGTAGCCTCCCCTAGAGCATGTTGGTCTCTTGGAATCTTCTTTGTCCTCTGTGACTAAAGGAAGGCACTGGCTGCCAGGCGTCAGAGGCACCGTCAGTGGGTCCGATCCACTCACCCTACTGGGGCAGCAAAGTGCCCCCTTCATCAATGACCAGCTAGGGCATCAGTGAGGACACCGAGGGACACAGAAGCCCAGGGAGGGGCTGAGTCCCTGAGTCACAGGCGGCCTAGGACCTGCAGGCCACCAGGGAAGGTGGGGCCCAGTAAAGGTGGCACATCTGAGGGACAGCAGAGGGAGGACAGCGTAGGCAGCTGGACCTTAGGAAGAAGGCAGCTGGGGCTGACCTGCAGGTCCCCCATTTCCTTACCACTCAGGGTGAACACAGGCAGGTCCCTTCCTTGGTCCCCTGCGCAGGGACACCCTTGGGGCTGGGCTGTGCCCATGTGGACACTCAGCAACTTGACTCTTCCTGCACAGTGTGGATTCTCAGCGAGGAGAAGAAGCGAGCCTTGAGGTTCTCCAGCTCTCTCAAGGGCAGGGGTCTGCACTGTCACAAAGCCAACCTCAGCTTCCAGTACCCCCCTGCAGGGCAGGAAGAGGGGAGGACTGCAGGCAGTTTCCCTCCAAGCCCAGCATTTGCACTTGTTATTTGCAAGTGTTTTTTGTTTGTTTGTTTTGTTTTAGCCAAAGAAAATACAAAGTAGTAAAAAGGAAAAAATTAGAAACAATACAGAACTTCACCAAACAAAATAGGAATTCAACAATGGTTGCTGTATTGCATAATGTTGTCTTCAAATTAGTTGTTCAGATTACCAGATATAAGCATGCAAAATTGATTTTTAAAAAAAGCTATAAGGAACTAAAAGTGGTTTTAAAGCTTGTGCACACCACGGGGCTGTGCCAGGACTGGGATATCCCCTTTCTTCAGCACCTGACCTGCAGAATGAGCTCCACAGAGCCCCCGCGGGGCAGTCATAGGCGCCCCAGCAAGCCGCTTGCCTCTTCCTCACCTCCAGAGCCATCCAGGCCATAGCAAGAGGAGCCGTCACCTGGAAGCCAGCCGGATGCCCTCCTCAGGCGTCTTCCTGCCCCTCCCAGGCCTCCTCCCATCCCCCATCAATTTCTATTGCTTTGTGCTCCATTCTCTTTCCTAGTTTTTATTTTCCTGTGCAGAGGGCATGAAGCACGGACTCTGCCCTCTGAGCCCAGTCTCAAGTGCGCATGCAGTGCTGTTGACCACAGGCACAGGACTCAACTGCAGACCTCTGGGCCCAGTCTCCCTCGTGGCTGGCACTCCGGGCCACCGATTAGCAGCTGCCCCCTTCCTCTCTCTGCAGCTCCTGGCAACACCATTCGACTGTCTGCTCTGAGTCTAATGATTTTATGTCCCACATACAAGTAGGACCGTCCAGGTTTTGCCCTACGCTGGATAATTTCACTTAGCCTGGTGTCTGTGAGGTTTACCCTGTTGCCACACAGGCAGTTTCCTTCCTTTGTACACTGGGCAGCACTCCACCGTATGCAGCCACTTTCCCACTCATCCGCTGCGGACACTTAGAGCATTTCCACCTCTTGGCTATTGTGAATAGTGCGGTGCTAAACACGGGGTTGCTAACTGCTTTGGGTAAACACCCGGATGTGGGATGGGGTAGCTCTATGCTTAATTTGTAGTATGTGTCCTCTCTCCGGCCACAGGTACTGCCTGAGGCTGCCCTGGGGGAGTGGAGTTGACAGATACCTGGGCACAGTGGGAGGCAGACAGGGGTGAGGGAAGGCCATAAATGGATGGTTTGGGGGTACATTTTACAACAAACAGTCCAGGTGCCCTTGGGCTTTGAGTCAGTCTTCCTTTTGTCCCTCTTAACCTCTGTGTCCTTCCATCAGGTGATGGCCTTGTCCAAGGGGCGGAGTGAGCGGCTTAGTGACTCCCTCTGCGTGTGGACCTGGGCCAGCAGGGTGTGGGGCAGGCATTTGCTGCCTCGGGCCTGTCTATGACAATGTCAGGCTCTGCCCTCACAGTCACAAGCCATGGACCCTCAGTGTCCAAAGCAAGCCTGAAGGTCACCTGGCCCGTGGTCTGGGGCTTCGTGGAATGGTCACTTTTATAGTTACTTTTCTCTCATTACTGAGACAAAATTCCTGACCCCCAAAGTTGAAGGAGGAAAGGTTTATTTAGCTCACAGTTCATGGAGATTTCAGTCCCTAATGGGCAGGCTCCAAGGCAGGGTGGCATGGCGGAGGGAAGCAGTTCAAGATAGAAACTGTAAAAGCAGCAAAACAGGCGGGAGGGGGGAGAGGGAGAGAAAAAGGGGGGGAGGAGAGGAGTGAGACAGAGACGGAGGGAGAGAGCCAGAGACAGAGAGACACAGAGACAGAGGGAGAGAGAGAGAGACAGAGACAGAGGGAGGGAGAGAGACAGAGACAGAGAGACAGAGAGACACAGAGACAGAGACACAGAGACAGAGACACAGAGACAGAGACAGAGAGAGACACTGAGAGACAGAGACAGACAGACAGAGACAGAGAGAGACAGAGACAGAAAGAGAGACAGAGACAGAGAAACAGACAAAGAGACAGAGATGTTTCCCAGCCACCCAGGCAGGGAGAGGGAGGAAGAGACAGACAGACAGACAGACAGACAGACAGACAGACAGACAGACTGACCAACTGACCGACAGACAGACAAGCTTCTTTCTGTCCCTTATATCTGGTCCAGGGTTAACTGTTATCCCTCTACTGAGATTAGGGCAGTGCCAGTCTAATCAGCGGACTGATCTAGCAATCATCCACCCATAATTTACACCCTTAATCCCAGCACTGCCCTACAAATCAATCACATATCTAGACTCAGCCACCTCTGAAGAAAAACAACCTTGACCCCAAGAGCCGGGGGTGGGGGAGTACATCTAGACCCCAACCACACCAGTCACTTACTGCCGAACATTTTAAAATCCACTTGAAGAGGTGGTGAAGGGCTGGGGAGTCTAAGTGTCTGCCTGGCAAGCACAAGGATCCAGGTTCGATCCCTTAGACCACATGCCATGTGGACCCCGGAATTCTGGGTGCGTTAGTGCATGCTTGTAATCCCAGTACTGGGGAGGCTGAGACAGGAGGAGTACCTTACGAGTATAAGCTGTGTAGTGAGATCCTGTACCAAATACCAAATAAAGAAAGATAAGATTAAAAGAAAAAGTTGGTCAAGTAGGGCCAGCCAAATAGCTCAGCAGTTTAAAGCACCTGTAAAGCAGGTACAGGAGCCAGGTGTTCAATCCCCAGGCCTGCTGCGCTGGCCCTGCCCCCCGGGGCACACTGAGCTGGGTATGGTGGTGCGCGCCTGTAATTCCAGCTCTTGGGAGGCTGTCAACAGGTGGAAAACTACGTGTCTGATCTAGTAGTGAGACCCTGAACACCCTGTAGACCCTTCCCTAATAATAATAATAATAATAATAATAATAATAATCATAATAATAATAATAATAAAGTTGGTGAAGTGGCTCAATAGTAGAGTACTTTCCTGGCATGCTGGGGGCCCTGGGTGTGATCCCCAGCAGCACAAGGAGGAAACCCTGTCTTTACAGTAACTCATCCTTTCCTCATTCCACTACCTCACCCGAGTCTTCCTAACCTTAAGGTCAAATGCTTCACTGGGAGCTTGGGTGATACTTTTGTAATGAATGGCTATTTACGTAGCATCTCTTTTCATTGCAGCAAACCACATCGCATCACATCACATTTATCATTTTTACCTTTTAAAGTATGCCGTTCAATTCCATCAGTACACACTATACAGCCCCTGCTCCTCTATCCACAGGCCATTCTGTCATCATCCCAGAGAGGAACTCTGTACCCACTGCACACTCAGGGCCCATCTCTGCCTCCTCCCAACCTCTGAACGCCTTGATCCTCCTCTGTCTGTGTGGATCTGATAAGTCTAGGTAGCTCCTGGCAGCATATACTATGTGATATATGTTTTTAATATATACTAAGGTAATATCTAGCCTTATAATAAAATATGCAATGAAAATGCTTTTTCACATACCTCCTAAACCCTCATCTGCACTATTTAACTGTATTTTAAAATGTACTCTTGGCCTTAGTTTTAGGGGGCTGACTTTTTAT
>NW_004524628.1:2573548-2580709 GCF_000260255.1 Octodon degus
ATATATTCTACATTCTACATCTATGGAGTCAACCAATTGTCAAGTGAAAATATTTTGCAAACTTGCATCTGTACTGAACACGAGCGGATGGTTTTCCTTGCTGTTATGCCCTGAACAATACAGCATGAGGTATTTTGAGTAACTGAAAGAGTTAGACGTCATAGTAGTGACCCATGCACACACTGTCTATAGCAGGACAATTAGTAAAAGCTAAATATTGGAAGTGGCCGATATGTCCACTAACAGATGAATGGATAAAGAAAATGAAGTATTTTCACACCGTGGAGTAGTACTCTGCCATAAAGAAGGATAAACTTGAGTCATCTGTAGGAAAAGGCTGAGGAGATGAGAGCAGGGTCACAGGCCAGTTCTCAAGCCGAGCCTCCTGTCCACTGGGGTGCCTTTCTGGAACCCTGGTGCCGTAAACATGCAACTGCCCATCATCTGAGGAATAACTGGATCCTTCAGAATCTTGGGGTGTCTCTGCCTGTCTACCCCCAGGCTCAGGTTAAGAAAGTTGCACCCCACCTTTCCTCAGGTGGGGGTGGGGGGCAAGATAGGTTCATCCTGCAGCTGACTGTGGTCACCAATCTCCTCGCCGTCCTGTGTGGGAAAGGGAGGCCACAGCCCTGCCCTGGGGAGGCCTCAGTCCGTCTGTCCTCAGAGAACAGCCCTGGGCTAGACCCTCGCTGTGGAGGACTCCCGTCCTGTGAAATGCAGATGGAAACACAACTTCCTTGTTGGTATCATTTAAGAATTAAATGACGAAGTCCTCCTGCAAGTCATACCTGACCACGCTCTGCTGGGAGTTGGTGTGGGGCGCCTGGGAGGGTGGGAGGGGCCGGCTGTCCCCGAGTGCGTGCTTCCGGTGCACTCTGCACCTTCGCAGGCAGCATGCTGACAGCAGCAGGGAGGCAGGGGCAGGCCTCAGCAGGCGAGGCTGCGCTGTGCCCCAGCTCGGCCCGCCCTGCGCTGCATCCGACTCCTGGGATGGGCCGGGGCGCTGTGTGGAGCGCCCGCTTCTGTCTGCTCCCATCCACTGCTGGAGCTTCTGGCGTTCTGGCTCTGGCTCCAGGCCTGCCTTTCCACGCACATGAAGGAGCAAGAGAGAGCCCCGAGCTCCCAGAGACGCGTGCCTGGCAGCTATTAGGAAAATAAATCATAGGTGCAGAGCCAGGCATTTGCGCGGTCATCCTGCTCCCACGCACGTGCGTTGCTCTGGGGACAGTCGCCACAATGTGCCGCCCCGCCCCTTCCCAGCAAGAGGTTATCATCCTTAAAGGGCTCCCGGGCTGCTTTCACAAAAAAAAAAAAAAAAAAAAATAAATAAATAAATTTTAAAAAAACGCTGTTTGAGGGCCTGTCCGTTAGCTCAGTTGCTTAAGTGCCTGCTTAAATAAAGCAGTCAGGTTCAGGATACTGAGGTTCAAACCCAGGTACTCATGCCAAACCAGAAATGCCCTGAAGGCATCTTGAGGCCTCCAAAAAAAAAAAAAATGCTGATAAATCAGAGCTTCCAAGAGTACTGTGCTCAGAGGACCTTTCTTTTGTTCCTTGTAACTAAGGGCGACAGACACAAAGGGTGGGTTTGAGCCACCTTCTGGTTTGTGTCCAGCAGAGTGTGTGGCCTTGTATGTGACCCTGCTGCTGTATGGTGGCCCAGGAGGAGGTGGACGAAGTTGGACCCAGGAGGAGCCTTCCCCGTCCTCCCAGGCCCAGCCCCCATCACAGGGCTAAGTAGGAGCAGGTGTACCTCATCTTACGCTACAAAGGGCAGGCTGTCTTCGTGGCTCAAAGACACAGGGGCTCCAGACATCCCTTGCTCAAGTGACACACTGTGGCACCTCCCTGGTGTGGAGGCACTCTTGTCCTCCCTTAGCTCCCTGCAGCTCCCCCAGCCCTACTGGCTGCAGGGGATCCTGGTTCTGGAACCTTGCTTTTCGGGCTGTTTGCATAAGGGTGGCCTCTGGGGCTGGGGCCAAGAGCAAAAACCCTGCAGCCACAGGAAAGAACCAGAAACATGGAGCCTTGGGCATCCATTGTTCAATCTTAGTATGGAATGTGCTGGGGTCTATCTCTTCCTGAGCCACCAGCCTCAGAGCCCCAGTCATGGGAGCCACTAGACTGTCCCTCCAGGAGTCTGCAGCAGAGAGGTGGCAAGTACCAAGTCCCGCTGAGGTCCCAGGGAGGAAAGGTCCAAGCCTGTCCTAGGTCTAGGGTATCACATTCTCTTTCCTATGTCCCTGGGCCCTGCAGCGCGGAGGATGAGGCGCCAGGATGGTCCAGCCCAGGTCAGGGTCTTCCCTTGCGGATAGAAGTGCTGGATCTATGACCGGAAGAGGCACAAGATAAAGCAGGAGCTGCCACGTTGGCTATGGCTGGCTTCCTCTGCCAGCCTCCAGTGGGATCCTTGTGCTGGAAACCCCTTCCTTCCCTCGTTTTCTCTCCCAGCTGCTGTCCCCCCATTGCTCAGTTTCTGGTCTTTTTCTATGGAGAGCAGGTTGTCTTTAGACCCATGCCTCTGCCTCTACCTAGCTGGCCTTGCTGCCTGCGTCTTTAAGTGCTTTGAGGTACTCAGCTAAACAAAGACCCCAGTCTCTGCTGTTGCTGTAAAAGAGAACAATAGACAGATGCTCAGAGCTGTGTGGTTTTTCTTACTGTTTTAACTTGATGATGAGAATGTAATGAAATATGCAAGAGCAACCGATAGGAAGTCTGGGCGTGCATTGGCCAGTTGAGTGGAGATGAAGCGGCCCTGTCTCATAAGTCAGAAAATCACATTGTGAGCCTCAGTTTACCTGGTTTGGTCTTTAAGGATCGAAGGTGTCTGTATCTGTAGGAGGCTTTTCTATTTTTACTGGAAGGGATCGATCACTAACAGGGCGGACATTGCTGGACACAGACCCGTCCTTCCTCCCCAGGCCAAGACTGTCCTCTGCCCGCCCTGCCGATCAGGTACCATCTGCTAGTTTAGGCCTGAGCTCATGGTAGGGGCTGGAAGGGTTTTGTAATACTCGGATTGATATTACTAAAATAAAAGACCTGAAATATTCAGTTCAAAATAAGAAAGGTTCCCCTTGACTCAGGCTTCCGGAAATTTCACGCCATGGTCAGTTTACCCCCGTGGCTCTGGGGCACAGGGCACCTGAGGTAGAGGAAGCAAAAGACAGAAAGAGGCAAAGGAGCTGGGTACAGCTTCTCTCTCCAAGACCACAAGCCCTCCGACTTTACTTGCTCCCACTCGGATCCACCCCTTCCCAGTAGTTGCAGGGACTGGGGACTGAGCCGTTAGTATGTGGGCTTTTGGCAGCTATTTAAGATCGAGACAATAAGCTGGATGCGGTTGTCCACGCGTGGAATCTCAGCTCTTGGGAGGCTGAGGTGGGAGGGTCACTGAAAGTTCAAGGCCAGCCTGGGCTGCTACATAGTGAACTCAAGGCCAGCCTGGAAATCAGAGAGATGCTGACATTTATCAGGCCTCAAGGACCTTAGCGGGTGCTGGCTGGGCCTAATAGTGGCTCATGCTCCAAGTCGCAGCAGGTAATGTCACCCTTCACAGACAGAAGACAGGCGAAGGCACCTTTTACCTTGCGCCTGGCTGAGGCCCTGAACCAATGGAGCAGCGAGCTGGGTACAGGCACTGGCCCAGGGGAGGAGCTCTCGGAGTGGGGGAGCCTCCACCGGCCCCCACCGAAGCTGTGCTGACAGCCTTCATCAGGCAGATGCCCCTCCAGCCAGGCCCTCCCTGCAGCACCCCCAGACGCCCCCCCCCCCCACTTCCTGCAGTCCCCTGGCTTGATGGAGCTGGCTTTATTAAATGGCTTTTTCATTTTCAATCTGATAAAGTGAGGCCATGAAAGTCATTACCTGCTGAGGGACAAAGAGCAGCAGCACAGGCTCAAGCACAAGCACACACACACATACACACATACACACACACACACACACACACACACACACACACTCATGCTCACTAGTTATGTTGTGAAGGGCTGTTCATGCCAACGGAGGAAACCGACTGCTTCTGGAGAGAAGCGAGTCTCTGGCAGGCTTTGCTCATCTCAGAAAAGGCTCAGCTGTGATCGCGGCTTCCCATTACATTTGTAGTTGAATCTCAGAAAGTGTTTTATTTTATTCCAAAGTTATTAGAAAGGGCCATGGTACGAGCTGTGACAACTTCTTGTAGATGCTACAGATCACAAGAGAGAAAAAAATGTCCTGATACTACAATGTGGAGAAAGCCTCCCAGCTGGAAAGGGAGAGAAGGCATCTACGGGAGCCAAGGAAATCGCTTCCAGAAAAAGAGAAAAGAAAACAAAGTAACCCTCTTTACTTTTCCCCAAACTGACAAATTTGACTTGTCAGATGCAAGTTCAACTTGTGGACAATCCACTCGCGACTGATAATCACCATAGTAACTGCTCTGTCACGTGACACCACAGAAGCCTTGAGACAGGAGAGTGCATATTTCTAGACTGCTTTTCTTCTAGTAAATTCCACGATGTCAACCTAATTAACAGGGCAGAATCAGGATCTTGCTTTAAGTAATTGGCAGGCATTCTTAAATCAGAACAAAGGTGGTTTAGCACCTTCTCTTCCTGTTCCCTGGATCTGTGCCAGGTCTGGGAGCCTTCCCCACCTTCCTCTTCCTCTGCTGAGTCTGAGTGGTGTTGAGTCAGGTCAGGAGGAAAACCTTAATTCTTCTCTTAAAGCTTTTAAAAATATCAGAAGCTGGAATGGGGACAAGAATACATTTCAGAATGATCCTGTTTCTTCTTTGTAATTAGAGTGGCACATTTCCACTTCTTTAATTTCCAGCTGCTTCACCCAGGAAAATACAGGTATAACATGTGGAAGTTTCTCTGTCTGTGCCCATTTGGTACTAACTCTAGAAAACGTCCCCTCCCCAAGGCTTTCTCTAGATGAGTTCAGGGTTGGTGTGGTGAGTTAGGAAGGGGAAGGTGGGAATCTGAACCATGAGTATGGATTCAGAGGATGAGATGCCTTCTGACCAGGAGGTGTCAAGTGGCTTCTCCCATGGCCATGACACTCACCCCACCCATGGCTAATGGCTCTGCCCTCCGGCTGTCAGCCATCGGCCTGTGGAGATCTGTACCTGGGGCCATTCAGGTGCCTCCACTGCAAGAATCCAGCACTTTCCTTTGTCTGTCAGGGGACAATTGCTCCATTGTTTCTGGGCTAATGAAGGTTTTGGTCCAAACACAGTGATTTCAAACATGTCTCTGTGTCCTTCCCTAAGACAGAGTGGGATACATCTGGGCCTTGAGCACTACCTTCTTCGCCAAGTCTGTTCTGCAGTGTTCATGCGTGGGATGGGGTGGGGGTGTTTTAATCAAGCATTTGGCCATCGTCACCTGCCTGGAATGACCCCAACTCCCACCAAGCTGAGTGGGTATGTGTGCGAGCCATGGAGGTGCAGGAAGGCCAAACAATGAGGACAAGCAAAGGCTGTTTATTTGCAGCTTGTCCTACCAGGGAACCAGCCACTGCCCCTTGCAGCAGGCAGATACTTAAAGACAGGCAGAGGAGTAGGGTGAAGAGCATGGGAGTAGAAGCCAGAGAGGATTTCAGAGCATCCCTGACCTGAAGCTGTTCATGTAGGGGAACAAGAAGCCATTAACCAGAGGCAAAGCACCCCAAGTCTCTGAGGAGGGACACACTTTGGCTTCCTTCTGTGGTCCTAAATTGGAAGCGAGGACAAAAATCCAGGGGAATGATTATACCCAAGTCTTAGGAGTTTGGGACAATTGCCATAGGGGTCACTATCTGGCTTCCTGGCCTGGTGGCTGCTGGTCAGGGTCCAGAGTTCTGTCTTGATAGATGGTCTCCCTGCACCTGTAGATTCAGTCCCTCAGAAAGGATACAGGCTGACTTCTCCCAGAACCTCCTGAAATGAATGCGAGCACGTGTGGAAGGGACACACACCTTTTTCCCAGTCCCGGGTGAAGACTGTATATACTGGGTTGGGGAGAAGTTCTAGAGCAAGTGCTCGATTGGCTGACACAATCTTTCCCTCATGGCTCCATCACCTTTCTATGGTGCCGGTAGAAATGTGAATGCTTTGTTGGAGACCAGTTCTGGGGACAGTGGAGGGCAAGCTGGTCTGATATGCTCACCTCCATCTTCTTCGTCTCCTGAAACCCCCAGGAGGTCATCTCTCCACCACCTGCCCCAGCAGCCCTAAACACAAAGCCAAGAGCCTGCATCCTGGTTAGGGAATGCTGGGATTGCAGCAGGAAGTGGTTCCAAAAGGTCCTGACAGCAACCACGCCGCCCACAGGCCAGGTGGGCAATGGCATTTCCAGCTGCGTTCCTTGTTGAGATGAGGACTTTCTGCTCCTAGTAACTCTCCTTCAAGCAGGAAAATGATTCTAGGTCTTTGTCTAGAGGTCTCAGACTGCAGGCTTTGGAGCTGCGCTCTGTCTGGAGCTGTGTTTTGTTTGGCACATGTGGATTTTAAGTTGCTATTATTTATCAAGAATTGAAAACCAGGAACTGAATCTTCACATTTAAAATAAAATTTGAATTTTCCATCTTCTTACAGAAATGAGATGATCAGGTTACACCAGGCTGTCTTCCTACCTGCAGGTATTCAGCAGGGTACCAGGTGCACCGTGGGGAGGGACTACAGGATCCCTTCCTCCTCACAGCCTCTGTCCTGTGCTACTGTCGAGTGCCCACGATGGCACATGTGAAGAGCCCAACCCTCAGGGTTCTGGGTGAGGAGTGCTGCTACTGGGAACCGAAGAGGACACAAACACTCAGGCCACTGGAGCCCCACTGTTCCCCACAGTACAGCTGTGCCCCAACTACAGTCTGGCCCACTGCTGGCTTCCAAGGACACTTTCTAGATTTGCTCTGGGGAAAACAAAAACTCTTCCTTTCCCACATTTTACTGTTTCAAATTTACCAGTGAAGTACACAAAACAAATTCTCAGTGTGATGAGCCAAAAGACCAAGTACCTCCTTTATTCCAGCATGTGGAATTACCTTCCGCACACCTGGCTCTTCACACCTGGCTCTTCACACCTGGCTCTTCACACCTGTCACAAATGACTCTTCACATCTGGTTCTTCACACCTGGTCCATCACACCTAGCTCTTCACACCTGGTCCATCACACCTGGCTCTTCACACCTGG
>NW_004524628.1:2580809-2585648 GCF_000260255.1 Octodon degus
GCTCTTCACACCTGGTCCATCACACCTGGCTCTTCACACCTGGCCCATTACACCTGGCCATGCCTACCCTGGGGTTCTGCAGCCAGATGAGCATGGAGTGCATTCATTGAGCTTCTGACCTGGCCAGGACCACGGCACCATGGAAGGGGATACGCAGGCTCTGGGGGAGTAGAAAAATATACTTAAGTTGACTGAGACAGCTCTGCACAGAGAGAGTACTAGGATGCTCCTTCCCACCTCCCATGGTATTGGTCTCTTCTTTGGGGTGTGAAGATCTCCTTCGAGGCTGCTGCCCGGCTTCATGGGGTACCACAGAGAACTATGGGTAGTATAGTTTTCGTGCAGGCCCCCAAGGAAAAGCAGAGAATGGCCTCTCCACTGTCGCAGGACCTCAAAATTATCACCCGGGATCAAAGGCCCCTCTGACAGCCAACCCTGGTATGCACCTGTGTCCTCTTGAACCCAGTCGAAAGAAGCCAGAAGACCCTCCACAGAAGGTGGCCCTCATGCCGTCGTGCTGTGCTCTGTGCCTCTCAAGACAGTTTTCAATGGGAGAAAAGGGGGGAAATGAGCTTGAAAATGATTTCAGAAAGGTTCTCCAAGCTGGCACTGTGCTTGCCCTGTGCCTGTTCCCGCGCTCAGTCTTGGGTGCACGTGTCTCCATGCAGTCCCCACTGTATCCCTACTAGGTAGTTATTTTACAGATGAAGATTGTTTTTAGCTCAGAATGGCTCTGAATCTTAAGATACTCCCCAGAACTGCATCAACTCCAAAATAAACCCCCTGGGGCTATGCAGATATCTCTGACATGGAATGATTTGACATACCATTTTTCATCAGTACTTAGAGTTGGGCTCCTGGGCTCCTGACCTTCCCTGTGTAGCATGGAAGGCTCTTGGGGTGCTGGTCAGTGCTCATGAGCTATGCCCCCCCCCCCGTCATCTACATGGCCATGAGGGGAAAACAGAACCCTCTACAGTGCACCATGGGGTCACTAAGCTTGGATGTTCCCTAGGTTAGTTTTGACTGCATTTTCAACTTACAATATGAGCAACTTAAGATGGGTTTATTCAGACTGAACTTCCTTGGAAGCTGACGGTCACCTATATGGAGGGTGAGACAAAGGTGCTATGAAGCCCAGCACCCTTTCCCTGACAGGTTCCCACCTTCCAAAGGCTCAACTAACCCCAGAGCTTTCCTGGGGCAGTGAACCCATCCCTCCTCCCAGGACAGCTGGGGCCCTGGCTGACCTCTCCCCAACGCCAGCCCCGGATGTGAGACTGGACAGGAGTCTGTCCCTCCCCACCTTCTTGTACAGACATTTAGACAGGACAGAAACTGCACAGCGCTCACAGTGGCAATGCCAAGGCTCAAACCAAGCAGCCCAAGCTTTGAGCCGTTAATCTGCACTGACTCCTGTTATCCATAACACGATTATATCATACCCCGAGTCTGAAAGACCACCCGTTGCTTTCTTTATTGGATCCTTCCAATAAAGTGGCCACGCTGGTAGCGTGATTCCCTAAGGAGATAGAAAATGACTGTTCTAAAATAAATCCAGGGGACTTGCCAGCCACAAAGGGGGAGATGTTTTATATAAATCAGCCAGGGCCTTCCAGGCTGCCAGGGAAGGTGAAGGTATCCCATCTAAAGGGAGAAAAGAAGGGCAGCATTAGAAATACAATCACATGGAATGCTGGGAATGCTTTATAGAAGTACTCAAAGGGACTCGGTGTTGGAGGTCCTTAGAAGTCGGCCTTGGCCAAGCACCTTGTCAGTGTCCTCTTAAGGAAAAATGAGCCTGGTCACATATAAGGACGGGGAAGCAAGAAAAGTAGGAGAAAGAGGAAAGCATGTTTTAATGATTCCAGACTCCTCTCCTCTCCTCTCTTCCCTGTGCCTTCCCTCCCCTTCCCTCTCACTCTCCCTCCATCCCTTTCAATACTGGGGATTGAGTCGGGGCCCTTCATGCTGAGCTTTATGCCCAACTTTTTTATTTTGAGATAGGGACTTTCTAAAGTCACTAAGTTAGCCAAGCTAGACCCAGTTTTTCCATTCTCCCGCCTCAGGCTCCCAAAGTGCTGAGATTATAGGTAGGGGCCCTTGCACCCTGCTAAGCTGCGAAGTCCTCTTATCGTGTGTAATTAACCTAGCTTGCAAGACAGGCAT
Organism: Octodon degus; assembly: GCF_000260255.1. NCBI lineage: Eukaryota > Metazoa > Chordata > Mammalia > Rodentia > Octodontidae > Octodon > Octodon degus. The sequence continues at coordinate 2,582,979 of NW_004524628.1, forward strand.
TATTAACCCCACTTTGTGGATGTGGCCACTTCAAAAGATGCATGTCCCAGCCTGGAGGAGCGGGATTTGTCCCCAGAGCCTGTGTCCCTCCCTGGTCTGTGCACAGCAATTGCCATGATGGGTTCACCAATTTATCTGACTAAGATCACTGGGCAGAGGAGGAGAGTAGACACACGCAAGAGAAGAGACTGGATGAAAAGAACCTGAGATTGGGCTGGGGAGATAGTTCGGTGCTCTAAGCACCTGCCTGGCACGCACAAGGACTGGGGTTCCATCCTTGGTACCACATGCCACGCAGGCCCTGGAACCCCAGGCATGCCATGCAGGCATGTGGTGATGCACGTGTGCAATCCCAGTGCTAGGGAGGCTGAGACAGGAGGATCAGTATGCGTCTGAGCTCTGTAGGGAGGCCCTGCACCAAATAAATAAATAGATTAAAAAAGCAGAAGAACTTGAGATGGAAGCTGTTGGCCAGTCCCTCCTGAGGCACCCAGGTCCACCTGCAGTTGATGCGTTAGCCGTACAAGCTTCGGGAACATTTTTCCACTGGCAGGGCTGCACAAGCACAGGACACAGTGCAGTCTGTGACAGAGCATTGTGTGGATACCTCCGGGGCTGGGGCTCAGCTTCAAGGCTAGATGGCTTGCTCTGTTTAAACCCTAAAGGAAGCAGTGGATTTTCTCCTTCTACTGCCCTGCTGGAATCCATGAAGCGTTTTAGTTTCTCCTTCATCTTTTTAGATCTGTAATGAGCTCTTCATGGTCAGAGAGGGGATTTTCCATTTTCATATTCTTCTAAAGGGCATCAAAGAGTGGGAAAAAGGTGCACTGTTGACCTGCTGGAGTGGGTGTCTCCCTAACCACACAACACGACGCTGTGTCCCATGCCCTCTCCAGGATAAATCTGTGCTCCACATATGGGAAACTTTCACCACCTTAATATACTCTACAGGCAGTGTGAGATTTGAAATTAGAATCTCAAGGCTAGCCAAGGTAAGAGGGGAATGGTGACCTCTAACAGGCTCCAAGCCATGTTTCAAAAGTCAGCAGTAGTCCATGCTTGCCTTTTGCAGTGCGTCTCTACTGCAGAAAGAGGCCCCTACCCCCGACCTTTCTGCTGGCAAATGTTTCCCTTTGGGAAGCCTGGCCAGCAAAACATCCCACAGAGACCAGGCACCCTCGTTCGTGCCAAAAGAGCAGGGCAGACAAATGCCCACGCTCCACAGGGAGCAGACAGGGTAATGGCAGAAGGGTCCTTCTGATGTTAATCACCGGCAGAATTCTCTAGTGAGTTAGCAAACAGTGACTGGAGACAGCGAGGCTTGGTTCAAAGAGCGGCCTCCCTGCTGACGCTGGCTGCCCTCCTCGCCCCACCTGGTACCCAAAGAGCCAGCAGTAAGCAGAAAATTGTTCCAAGAACTGGGGAATTGTTCCAAGTTCTGATGCTGAAGAGCAGAACAACCTCAAAATTCCCCTGAAGAAAAGACCCACGGGCCCTGGCTCTCACTATGGAAGGAGGGGTCAGCGTGCAGGGCACTGGGGTACCCACAGGAAAAAGCCTAGAGTCCCAAAGGGAAATATGGGAGAACACGCTGATGACCTTGGGGAATACAGGAAAGGCCCCGAGCAAGACCCCAACCATGAGGGCAAGAAGAGGATAAATCTGCCTTCACCACAATGCAGAACTTCTGACTCAAAACCAGAAAGAGCTACACACTGGGATAATACATAGGTGGTAGGAGACATCTGTAACCTATTTGTCTGCATGTGCATCTATACACGCCCACAGACACACATAAAATAGATGTGTACATACGTAGAATTCTACATTGTTATCCAGGTTCTTCCAAGGACTTCTATTTATCAAGAACCCAGTAGAAAAATTAACAAAGAAAATGACTGGCCAAATCACAGAAAGTAAGACGGTTCAGAAGAACTCTTGCTTTCCCTAATCTGTATAAGTTGTTATGGTCAGTGTTTATTTTGTTTGTATTAATTTTAGATATAAAAATAAAAGAAATCTTACCTGCAAATGAAGCTCCAGCCAGGAGGTGCCTTTGCTTGCCATCCCTCAGGCAGTGAGCTCTTGGTATAGAAAATGAGAGTGATTGTGTGCAAGGCTCAGCAGCCACAGAAGTCTGCAGGCACATCCGGGGGTGGGCAGGGCACCGTGACAGTGGCAGGGCTCCGTGCAGCTGGGCTAGGGCTGGGCCAGGCCCCACATGATGGTCTTCAGTACAGCGTGGAAAGGGAAGGTGGGTGACAGTAGAGGGCAAGCTGCCCGGGAGTTAAGGGCACAGACTGGGTCCCCACAGCTGGAAGGATTTGCACACCTGGTAAGGATGAACTCCAAACTCTGGCACCTCTGAACACCACCCTACGGCTTCCCATAGATGTGCCAGTCTGAGGAGGATTGAGAGGCATTTATTCTCCCTTCCAATGTATAATTTATTTTGTAGTACCGGAAATCAAACTCACAACCTTACATTGCCAGGCAGGCACTGTGCAGCTCAGCTATATCCCTGGTCCTAAAGTCGTTGTCTTCTTCTCCTTCTTCTCCTTCTTCTCCTTCTTCTCCTTCTCCTCCTTCTCCTCCTTCTCCTCCTTCTCCTCCTTCTCCTCCTTCTCCTCCTTCTCCTCCTTCTCCTCCTTCTCCTCCTTCTCCTCCTTC
>NW_004524628.1:2585748-2596402 GCF_000260255.1 Octodon degus
TTCTTCTTCTTCTTCTTCTTCTTCTTCTTCTTCTTCTTCTTCTTCTTCTTCTTCTTCTTCTTCTTCTTCTTCTATTTGGTACAGGGTCTCACTACGCAGATCAGACCCATAGTGATCCTCCTGTTTTCAGCCTCCCCAGCGCTGGGATTACAGGCATGTGCCACCACGCCCAGCCTCCAATGTGTAATTTCTACACTTTGTTTGAATGGTCAGGGGTGAAATTCTATTTAGAAGAAGTCTGAAGTTTTAGACAGAAAATAAAGCATCTATCACAGGCTTTGCCTCACCCCTTCCCCCTCGCCTCCATTCCTTCCTTTCCTCCATTTGCCTACTTTCTTTTACAAGGACTTGTGTGTATCTGGCTTCTAGCAGGCTCTGGCCGTCTGGCCCTGACCTCAACATGCAGCTGCAGGGAGGCCCCGCCGGGTGGTGAGAAACATGGAAGAGGATACCGGTAGGCGCTGAGGTCTTCCTGGAAATGGGGTGCGGAGCTTCACGGGGCTGCTGTCACAGAGCCACGTGGAGCAGGCCTGCGGTCCAGACCAACACCTGCAAAGAGCAAACTCTCCTCCCTTGTGATTGTGATGCTTCTGAAAGTCAGGGCTTGGGAAGGGGACACCGTGCTTCCACGCTAGGAGGTTTCCTAGGGTTTTTTTTCATTTAGATACCACATGACTCCCAGGACGGTGCGCTGTCCCCTTACTGAAAATCAAAGCACTTTTTCGTTTCCACAGTGGACACTAGAGCCACCTCTGGACTCAGTTTTGCTAAAGTAGTAGGCACGGGGACCCGATTAGTAAAAGGAGAAAGATTTATACAATCTGAAGAGAAACCAGAGTATGGGGACCAGATTAGTGACAGAAGGGAAAATGGTTCTTGTTTCTCTTTTGAAACGAACAGGAAGAAAATCAGCTCCTCTTCGTGGAGAGTGTGCTCCAGTGCTGCTCTTCTTTAGAAATGTGCAGACCCTCCTGGGCCCTCTGCTTTCACTGTGGGTTCAGTCACACTGAAGCAGTAGGCTCAGGCGCTGGTGAGCCGCGGGGTGCAAGCCACTAGGCCCCGCCCCTTCCAGCCTGCTCCCGGCTCCTCTTGCCTTCCGTTCTTGTGTCTAAGAAAGCATGTGTGAAGGTCCCCATCCACAAGGAGCCCACACAAGACTTGGAAACCAGTGCAAGAAAGCCCTGAAGCTTGTGGGACACAAAGCTCACTTGTGTCCACATGTGCCACACACACTCTTAGGTGGCAAGGTCCTCCCACCGGCAAGGCCACTCTTGTCATTGATCTCAGATGTCACAGGAGTAAGCACATGTACTTCTTGGAAAAATAAAATAAAAATAAGAATCATGTTTGGAATCCAAGTTGAGCCTCCCCACATCTGTAACACGTTGACGTGTGTGGATCTTCCCCTGCACTTCCTTTTTACACCTAAGGAAGCGGGGCTCTGGGACAGTCTGGTGCCTCACCTACTCTCTGGGTTAGGGACAGAGCAGGCTGGGCTGAGCCTTTTGCCAAAACTCTACCCCTGCTTAGCCTCCTCACCTTCTTTTGAGGGTGCTTGTGATTCCACACTCCACACTGCCTTTGTATTCTCTGAGCTGCCTGCACTCTTGGGCACTCTCTTTTTGACCTTTGGAGCATCAGTTCAGTGGTACTTAATGGACCACAGCTTTCCAGAGGGGTAACAGCACAGACAGATACCAGCGAAAGCCACCATTCACCTTGTTCACTAAGGGCTTTTGGATCCTGCCCCCCACCACCACCTCTTTCTCTAGCCCAGTAGAGAGATGTGTGCTTTGTACTCTCATTGGGTGCCAGGCCCAGGACTCGGAGTGGTTGAGGATGAACGCTGGCAGTCGGGTGGGTTGGGTGAGGAGAAAAGCCTCAGGAGGTCAGAGTCCCCTGGAGACTCAGGGAGGAGCTGAGACACATCCGCATCTGAGAAGCAGGAGTTTACCAAAGAGAGCATTCGGAGGGCAGGAGAGGGCCAGCCCCAGGGCCCAGGAGGGAGGCACTGCACAGTGGGTGGGTGCAGGCCCTGGGCCAGGCACTAGTAAGAAAATGCTTGGGAAAGAAAGGAGGAAGAAGAACTGTGGGGTGGGCAGTGCTGAAAGCTGTGCTGAGATTTGGACCTTCCTCAGCCAGCAAAAGTGTCCCTAAGCAGGAAACCCTTTCGCTCTCGCACATGATCACATCGTTAGGAATAAGAAGGGTGCCACTGAGCCCACCACTTTAGAGAGGGATTGGGGCCCACATATGCAGGAGAGCCTTTGCTTCCGGTCAGATGGGTTCCCTGGTGCCCTGCAGAATTTGCCTGACACTTTGGAACTACCAATCGTCACAACCTCAGTGTGCATTTCAGGCACAGCTTGAATTGTATCCCATGTCCCTGTTCCTGTGTGCTAAAACCAGGTGGTTAGAATTGAGAAATCACCTGGCTCCCCGGCCTGAGCACTTGCATTTTGTAACTATGTTGCTCCTTTAAGTCTGGGGTTGTGTTTCGGAGCTCTGGGGTGATGTTCGCCAGATAAAAGCTGGGAAGAGGGCGGGAGAGCCAGCGCATGGGCAGCAAGTTAGTAAACAGAGTTGTCCTGCACCCCCCCACCCCCCCACCCCCGTCTAGACGCAGACCCAGGTTGCAGGGCGCGCAGTAGGGCTGCAGGGTGACTCAGACCTGTCTTTGAATGCGCTCTATTCATGGGCCCGGGCCTTTGTTTAAGTCCAGGCTTGGTGGTGAAGACCAAGAACTCGCTGAACTGGTCTGGCAACTCCAAGCCCTGAACACATCCCCCCGGGGAGCGCTCAGGTGGATGAAGTCATGGCTATTTTCTGAGCAGTCAAAGCTGTGATTAACTTTTATCTCTGCTGCAGAATAACAGCCTCCTTTTCAGCCTGATAACAATAAGGAGACCTGGCAGGGGGACATTTAGCACTGGGCTCCAAGAGACACAGAGCTAGGGAAGGGGGGATGCCTGGGAGGAGGATTGGGGTCCACAGGGAGAGAAAGAGGAGGGGCTCCAGGTCCTGTCCCTTGTCACTCCGGTGTACCCGGATGTCCAGACTTCACACTGGCTTTTCAAAGCAAATTGGGCCACTTTCTTCTGTTCCTTCCACATTTAAGGCCTCACCACAGCCAGGGGACCTGGACAGGACCACCTGGGAATTTTTTTTTTCATTTTGCTTTGAGACAGGGTTTCACTAGGTAATTCAGGCTGGTCTTAAACTTGATGCAATCCTCCTGCCTCAGTCTCCCAAGTGCTGGGATTACAGATGTGTGCCATCATACCTGGCATTCTGGGAATTTTTCAGCCCTACTCCCATCTGGCGTTCTATGGAACCCCCTCAGGGAGCATCGAAGCCTGGATCCACTGACCCCTCCCTGTACCCCCACCCCCACCTCTGGGAGCCTTTGACCATAGATGCTGGTTATTTTTCTAAAAGATGTTTCCTCCCCTTTGCTCCTCTGACCACAGTTCCCGTTTTGTGGGCACTTGCCCATGGCCTGCAAGGCCCTTGGCAATCTTGCTGAACACCCTGGGTTCTCCAAGTCAAGCCAGGATGGAAAGGAGTAGATGAGCCTCCCAGGTGAACCCAGGACTCTTGGTCTCTATTGTGTTTACTCAGTTTTGATGGTGACAGCTTACCAGGAAGTTTAACTTCTTAACTTGTAGAACAACACAGCAAGCTTGATGTGCCCATTTGCACATGGCCTCATGTGGAGGAGGCAGTAGGGAGAGTTGGGGACTGGGGCCAGGACTAGGCACAGGCCCAAGTGCCCAGGGTCATCTTTTAAGGAGGCACTTATTCTCAGAGCCCTGAAAATACAGGGGTAGCCCTGAAAGTCAGTGCCTCCTTAAATTCATTCCTTGGGGTTTCCCTGTCACATCCTAGACTGACCCAGGTGAAGACAGTGGTAACATAGACCATCCACCCACTCCACAGACAGCTGTCAATCAGGGTCCTCTACCTATTGTCTGAAAGCAACACTATGGCCCCACCAATGCCAGACTTTCCCACATGTTCTGGGATACTTTGACAATAGCTCTTAACAAGCTATGAGGAAGCTGCCTCATGGGCAGGTGACCTTCCCACTGGGTCTGGAGCCTCAGGGGCTCCAGCTCATCGCCCTGTGTAATCCCAGCAGCAGCAGACACACAGGAGGTGCATGGCAATGCCAAGTAATAGATGAACTTTGAAAAAAGAATTATAAAAAAATTACATCAAAAAGAAAAAGAAAAAGAAAAAAGAATTATAGCTGCAGTCTGGGGCTTGAATTAGTATCGCTATCCAAGCTACCACTAGGTACCCACAGCTCAGTCCTGACTGCACCAGGCACGCCAGGCAAGACGCCCTGCGATCGCGGCCCCCTGCAGGAATCCTGCGTCGCCAGCTTCTGTCTGGTACCCATTAAGTAACAGATGAACAGAAACACAAAAGAGAAAAGAATTAAAACAAGACATATATTACCCAAACGATAATATCTTGACACACATCAGTAATTACGGCACATGAAAACAGGGAGCAGCTCTACCCTGTGACAGAAATGATCAGATTGGATTTCCAAAACATCCAGCTCGGATGCCCTTTAAGAAGAAGATGCTGTGTAAGATAACGGCATGCAGGAAGGCTGACAAGGAGACGGGAAAATACACACCATGCAAGTGTCAGCAGGCAGAAGGCAGCTCCAGCAGAAGGGAAGTCAGTCCCAGTTAAGGCAGCAATCCCCTGGAAACTATCCCAGTCCTGACTGTATGCACCCCACATACAGATGCCTCAGAGAGGGTAACAACTAGTCCCAAGATTTGGATCTATCTAACTTCATTAAAAATTAATAAATTGAGCCATTGAAAAAATATTAACATACAAAAGATTTGCAAAACTAACAAGCATTATCTATTGGATATGTATGTCTGTAAAACTGCAACCAAAAATAAATAATCTTCATACTGATCATTTAAAATTTGACCATATCCTAAGCCACAGAGAAAATGATATTCTTATTTATTTGTTAAAATGTATTTGGCTGTTGCAGGGTCTCACCATGCAGCTCAGACTCGTGGTGATCCTCCTGCTCTCAGGCTCCCAAGCGCTGGGACTACAGGCATGCACCACCACACCCGGACACTGTGGCTGGCTCGGCCTGCCCTGGGGTGGGGCTGGTGTGGCATGTGGTACCAGAGATCGAATCATGGATCCCTGCTCTTGGCTGCACTTGCCTGAGCAGGACACTTTAGTCCACTGAGCTATCTCACCAGCTCAAAAAACGATATTAGCACAACCAAAGTAGAGGTCAATAATTAGAATGTTGCCCCAAACTCACATGTGTTTGGCAACTCAAACATTCATTCCTAAATCACTCATAGGTTGAAAGTACAGGTGGGATTTATTTGGAATGGACACAATAAGGTATTATGTATCAAAACAGTGAATTGCAAGTATTAAAATATTGCAGGTAGATGTGTAGCCTTCTGTGAGCTGATTTGAAGAACATGAGAAGTTTAAACAGGAGAGGTTTAAAGTAGGTGAGCTGAGCGTTCAAGGGAGGAATTACAGGGGATTTCCTTAGTGTGCGAAAGTACCTAGGGAGCACGTCAGTAAGCATTAGGATTAATGGCGACATGTGGAGGCGAACCTGTCAATATCGGCAGTAAGTCGGGGATGTCCAGTATCAATGTTTCCACTCAACGTGTCCCAGAAACCACACTGCAGGCAATGAAACAAACAAAAGAAATAAGGAGAATAAAGACTGACCAAGAAATACAAATGTTCTGATTTGCAAGAAATATAATAATTAACAGATAAAATGTAAGACAGTCTTCGAGTAGGCTATTAAATTGAGTCCAGAAAATGTACTATGATATAAGTTGTATGTGCAAAAATTCATAGCATTTTTATATATGTTGCAGTTTGGGGCTTTGCAAGGGTACAATACAGGATACATAATTTATAGAATTATTTTATAACAGTCACCCAAAGAATCATATACGAAAAGAATTCAGGAAATCTGTCCACACACTAAAGACCAAAGAATCCAGCTGAGGGCATAGGTCTCATGGCAGTGTCCTGAATGAGTCTAGTGGAGGACCTAGGGCCCATCACAATGCCCCCCCATGAGTCCAACTGGAGCCCAAGAGCCCATGGCAATGTCTCATGCAGGATCTGCCCTGGGAAGGGCCAAAGGTCAGTGGTGGAAGCTAGAAAGTCTGAGCCACAGGGATGAGGGATCTGTGCTAGCAGGGAGAGGGATCTGCACTGGAGCCAGGAAGTGATGTTCAAAGTAAGAACCAGAGCTCCCCTGAAAAGGACCACAGCCACCCTCAGTGGCAGTGAGGTCCACAGCTCCTCCGAGGAAGAGAACAGCTGTCCATCTCAGGCAAGCCAGTGAGACAAGCTTCTTCAAGAGGTTTAGCTGTGCACCATCTTTCCCTCAGTAGCCAGGTGGCAATGCTTAAAGTAAGGACCAGGGCTCCCCCAAAGTGGACTGTAGCCATTCTCAGTGACAACAAGTTCCCAACAATGAGAATAACTGAGCTCATGAGGAAAGCCAGCATGACAAAGTCGCCCAAGAGAACCAACAGCTCCCTAACAGCTTAGCTTTTTCCTCTTCAGTTCTCATTTTTTATGTTGTAGGCAACAATCCTCAGGTGGACCCCCCACACCAGCACCATGCTGGCTCAAGTCAACTGGGTGTTACAAGTCGGGTGTTAAAAGTTGACCACCAGTTATCAATCTACCACAATGTGTTATTCGTCCAGTTCAAAAAGACAAAAGGCAAAACATCTTATTTATACTAAAAACAAGCTATAATATGTTTCTGCATATATGTAAAAATATGTAGAGAGACTGGGCATGGTGGCCTGCTCCTGAAATCCCAGCGCTTGGGAGGCTGAAAACAGGAGGATCACTATGAGTCAGATCTGGGCAGTGAGGTCCTGCAGAGCCTGTACTAAGTACATAAAAAATATGTAGGAATTCTTTTGGTTTTCATTATTATTTTGTTTTGTTTTGTTTTTAAAGAAAACTGAAATACTTCCAAAAGACAAGAAAAAGAGTAAGTAGTGACTTATAATGGTCTTAAATAGAAAAGCTACACTTGAGTTAACCAAGATATAAATCATTCTCTCATTATTCTGTAAATACATTTCCACCCCACATCTCAAAGAATTATTGGTTTGCAAAAATCAAAAAACTGATAACCATAAACACTAATTAGAAAGTTATAATTAAGATAGTAGAATATCAATACAGAGATAAAATCATAAATCAATAACAAAATCAGAAAACTTAGAGACTGAACCGTAATTATATGGAAATTAGATATATAACAGGAGTATTATTACAGATCAGTACAAAAGGTGGGTGACTAATTCAAGAAAAAACTTAGAAGTAATAGGTTATTCTCACAAGAGTAATAAAATTAGACCCACATACCATGATATACATGGAAATAAAGCATAGGATGCCTAAGTACCTAAGTGTAAAAAGAAGCAATTCTAAATAATTTGGAGGAAATTATAGGCCAATTGTCTTTGTGAGTTCAGAATAAGGAATTACTTTCTTAAACTAGATACAAAAGGGCAAGTCTTAATGCAACAATTAATAGACTACTTGTATAGCAAATAGGGAGTAGGAAAATGTTTTGAGAGTTATTCATGAAAAATGTGAAACACTAAGTCATAAACAGATACTTACAATGCAGTCACAGAGCTGACCAAAGGTCAGAATCCAGATATACGAATAGACTGTAAGTCAGTGAGAAAAAGAAAGAAAGAAAGAAAGAAAGAAGAAAGAAAGAAAGAAAGAAAGAAAGAAAGAAAGAAAGAAAGAAAGAAAGAAAGCAAGCCAGCCCAATAGCCTGCTGAAAAACATGGGCAGAAGACATGGATTAGTTGGCACACATAGCACTGACTTTGTCCTGTCAAAGTTTAGTAATCACAGAAGCACAGACACACCAGGAGAGACCACCCCAGCAACGGTTCATTCACATGTTGAAAACTTAACCCACAAATTCATATATGCTCATGGTACTCAGTGGGGCAAACTCTGAGGGTAACTGGTTTAAGTGAGGCCTTGAGGGAGGGGCCCCCGTGATTATAGGGAGCCTTTCATGATCCTTGTTGAGATCCAGGAACTTTACATTTGTTTTTGTTTCTGTTTTGGTACCAGGGATCGAACTCAGGATCTTGGGCTTGCCAGGCAAGAGCTTACACTACAGGAAGTTTATGTTTGTAACCCCATGGAATAGTTATTGAAATTTTAGTGAGTTTATTCCAATCTACCACTTCTGGTGAATCTCGTGGCATAAATAAAGACAATAACATAGCCAGAATGGTGGGGGATCATGGGGGACCTGAGTCCAGCTACAATGACGGCTAACCAGAACAAAGGCCTTGACTTTCCAGCCTCCAGAATCACAAGCCAAGTTCACTTCTGTTTTTTTTTTTGTTTTTGTTTTTGTTTTTTTTTCATAAAGTTCCTAGTATCCAGTATTTTCTTATAGCAACAGAAAATGGGCTAAGACAACTTCTGTATTAGCATTCTGCAGAGAAACCAAGCTAATAGGATGTACACTTACATAGAAAGAGATCTATTTTAAGAAATTGTCTCATGATTTTTATCTTTGACTCTGTTGATATGGCATATTACCTTTACTGATTTGCATATACTGAACCATCCCTGCATTTCTGGGATGAATCCTACTTGGTCATGGTATGTATTCTTGATGATTTGCTGCACTCTGCTTGCTAGTATTTTATTGAAAATTTATGTGTCCATGTGTATTTGGGAGATGTATCTTAGTTCTCTTTTATGCTTGAGTCTTTCTCTAGTTTTGGTATCAAGGTAATAGTTGCCTCCAGGAATGAGTTACAATTGCTTCCCTTTCTATTTCACTAAAGAGTATGAGAAGAATTAGTATTACGTTTCCTCTAAATTTCTTGTAGGAATCAGCTGTGAATTTTTTATTACATTTTCAGTTTCATTGACTGATATTGGCTTATTTGGGATTTTTATATCTTCAGCTTTGGTGATTCATAGGTATACAGGAAACTGTTTCTTCTATGTTTTCCATCCTATGAGAGCAAAAATTTTCAATAGTTGCAGATAAAGTCCTTTTGATGAAGTCCAATACCCATTCATGATAAAAGCCCTGAAGAAAATCAGAATAGATGGTCTTTGCCTCAATCTGATAAAAGCCGTATGACATACCAGTAGCCAACATCATACTAAATGAACAAAAACTAAAACCCTTCACTTTAAAATCAGGAGCAAGACAAGGATGCCCACTGTCACCAGTCCTGCTCAGTATAATTCTGGAAACATCAGAGCAATTAGACAAAAGAGAGAAATAAAAAGAATATAAATAGGAGAGGAAGAAGTGAAAGTATCATTATCATATCAAATTATCTTTATCATTATTTGCAGATAATTTCTTACAGAAACAGAAAATCAGACATCTTCTGCATTAGCATTCTGCAGAGAAACCAACCTAATAGGGTGTATATTTACATAGAAAGAGATTTATTTTAGGAAATTGTCGGGCCAAGGAGATAGCTCAGTAGAATAAGCACTTGCCTGGCAAGTGAAGGGCCTGAGTTCAATCCCTACTTCCGAAAAAGAAAGAAAGAAAAAGAAAGAAGAAAGAAAAAAAGAAGAAGAAGAAAGAAAGAAAGAAAGAAAGAAAGAAAGAAAGAAAGAAAGAAAGAAAGAAAGAAATTGTCTCATGGTTTCATGGTTTTGTCTTTGGCTCTGTTGATATGGTGTATAACATTTATTGATTTGCATATACTGAACCATCCCTGCATTTCTGGGATGAGTCCCAGCTTGGTCATGGTATATAATCTTGTTGATTATTTGCTAGTATTTTATTATTCTATGTGGAAAGACCAGGGAGATAGCCCAATGACTTAAGTGTCTGCTGGCAAGCACAAGGTCTGCAGTTCAATCCCCAGTACTAAAAAAAAAAAAAAAAAAAAAAAAATTCTATGAGAGAGACCCCAGAAACTCCACCAAAAGACTCCTAGAATTAACAAACACAGTAGCATAGCTGGATACAAAGTCAACACTCAAAAATAAGAAATCAATAATATTCCTGTATATGAACAACAAACTCATGAGAGAGAAATTATGGAAACCACACCTTTCACAATATCATCCAGAAAAAAAAAGAGAAAGAAAAGAAAAAAGAAATTCTTAGAAATCAATATAACAAAAGAAATTTTTAAAAATATACAATGAAAAATTATAGTACTTTGAAAAAATAATTCAGAGGATTTCAGAAAATGGAAAGACATTCCTCGTTTATGGATGGGAAAAACCAATATTCTGAAATGGCCATAACCCCAAAATTGTTATGTGGATTCAATGAAATCCTGATCAAAATATCATTAGTATACCTCACATGCCTTGAGGAAACATTCCTAAAAGTCATCTGGAACCAGAGGAGACCTAGAGCAGCAAAGGCAATCCTGGGCACCAAAGTTGAGTCACAAGTGTCTTAGTTACTTTTTACTCATTGCTGGGACAAATACCCAACACTCAAAATGCAGGAAGGAAAGGTTGATTTAGCTCACAGCTTGTAGAGGTTTCAGTTCATACTCCGCTGGCTCCAAGGCAAATGACAGCAGTTCATGGCGACAGAAAACCATGAAGAGCAGAG
>NW_004524628.1:2597407-2609878 GCF_000260255.1 Octodon degus
AATCCACAAATGGGACCATACAGTTCATAAATGAAGAAATACAAATAGTAAATAAACATGTAAAAAATGTTAAATATCATTGATTATTCAAGAAATGCAAATTGAAACAATGCTGACATTCCATCACACCCCAGAAAGAATGGCTATCATCAAGAAGTGAGCCAATAACAAATGCTGGAGGGGTGTGGAGAAAAACAAGCCCTTCTCCACGATCAAAAAGCTAGGATTAGAGGTTCCATCTCAACCCAGCTATTTCTCCAAACGAACTGAAAACATCATATCACAGTGATTTCTGTGCACCCATGGCTTAGCTGTGCAGTTTGTCACAGCTAAATCTTGGAAACAACCTAAACGCCCATCAACTGAGGAATGGATTTTAAAAATGTAGTATTTTTACACAAAGGAGTATTGCTTAGCTAGGAAAAAGATAAAAGAGGCTTTTATAAGTAAATAGATGCAACTAGAGATCATACTGGTAAATGAAATAAATCAGACCCATAGATGCAAACATTGTATTGTCTCACTCGTGTAAGAACCTGAAAGAGTAAATAAAATCTTAAAGGTACAAAAGCTACTGTGAAAGAGAAAGGAACTGCTCAAAGAGAATGAACAACTGGGATGAAGGAAAGGAGAAAAGAAATAAAGAAGGAGGGAAAAAATACACACACACACACACACACACACACACACACACGATAATTAAGATAACTGTACTACTAATTTCTATTGGTTTACTGAGAGCAATAGTTAATGCTTAAATTTGTGACCAATTTTACATTCTTATAGCTAGTAATTTGAACAATCACTTTGAAGACCACAATATGCAATGCAACAATTGTTCAATTTGTAATATCTTTTTTGAAATTCGGTATTGTTTCTAATTTTTTATTATTTTTTCTTCTCTTAAAAATAGAAAAATAAATTATCTCATATACAGAAGCTGACAAGTGCCAACTCTGTGGCTACAGATCCAAGCAGAAGCTGGTCTTGCCATCTGTCTTGGTTACTTTTCTCTTCTTGCTTAGACAAAATATGCAACACCTAAAATTAAGAAAGGAAAGCTTTCTTTAGCTCACAGTCTAGGGAGGTTTCGTCTGTAATCAGCTGGTTCCAAGGCCAGGTGGCATGGTGAGGGGCGACAGTCCAGGATGGCAGGAGACAGCAAAAGCAGCAAGAGCAAAGATGGGGAAAGCAAGCCTCTTTTCCCTCCTTAACTGCAAGCAGGCCAGCCCACCCCTAGGGTGGGTGTAGCACTCACACCATCTCTGAGCCCTTCTCTTGCACAGGATGAGGATGTTTACAATGTACAGCCCCCGGGCCCCTGCTGAGTCCCTTAGTTAAGCTTCTAACTTTCTCAAGTTGACACAGTCAAGTCCAAAGGCCATCTGCTGGAGGCTGCAGGACAAGCCAGTGTTGCCAATAAAGGTCAAGGAGCGGTTCTCTGGAGAATTTCCCATTACTTGAGGAGGTAAGCCTGTACTCCACTGAGGATTCAACTGACTGCATGAGGCCCACCCATGTGATAGGATTGAATCCGATCAATCGGAATGCAAGCATCACTCCAAAACACCATCAGAGACATACTCAGCCCTCATGACACATAAGCTAATCTCAAAATGTCTGATGCACCAGGTTGGCCAAAGTGTTTCTCTGCCAACACCAAGAGTTGACATGAATGTTGAATACTAGGAATTCATCTGCTGCTGATGAGGGCTAAGAGTATGGCTGTCCCTTCGGGGCCCAACAGTCCAAGCCAGAGAAACTTCCTTATATGGTCAGGTACTCACTACACCATTGTCTTAGTGATGAAGAACTTAAGAGACATTGAAAACCATAGGAAATAGATCGAAATAGATCAACTAATTGGGAAAATGTTCATATGATAGACTGCTATACCTTGAAGGAGATATGGAACGTGTGTCCGTAAGGACAAATCTAAAAACAACGGTGAGCAGCAGAAACTAGTCTGAGGATCTACACAGAAAAATAAATTTTTGTACATTTTTAAACTCATAAAATGATACTATGTGTCATGTATAGATAGATGCCGTAGGACAATCTGGAAAACATGCTTGAGATTTATACACACTAATTTCAAGGCTATGGCACCTCTGAGAAGTACGGCTGGGAAGAGGACAAAGGATGGAAGCTGTTGTCACATTTCAGCTGTGGCTGTAGTGCTTTCTGGAATTTTTGAAGCCCTGAAACAAATATGGCAAAGGACTACCATCTGATGAACCATAGAGGTGGATTCTTCTCTGGAATGGTCATGTGCTTAACATATTCCTACTTATGGTATCTCATAAGTAAATGTACATGCAGAAGGGACAATATAATTATTTAGAAGATGACAGGTCCACAGCTCCACAGGGGATCCACACATATTGGTGAAAATCCTCATGGAGCAGTGGTGTGGCTGAAGCCCCAACATGATCAGAAAGAGCAGCCCGAAGGATGTGGCCAAGGTGAGGAACCCCTTGGGTGTGCTGAGTGTGGAGGCTGGGTAGGAAGTGCTGTGAGTGTCCAGAAGGTTCCAACCCCACATCAGAAAACAAAGCAAGGGTGGGCTCTGGTTCTCTGTCTGCATGGGCATGATCGGTACATAAATGGTTCCTCCATTGGAGGAGGAGTTGGGAGCCATGGAGTTGCCAGGCTATGTTGGAGTCCAGTCACATCCTGCTTAAGGTGAAACTTGAAACTCCTGTGGCTATGGATGTCAGCTGGGAACATGAAAGAACTTGGCATGAACCTGGAAGGGCAGCACTTGAAATCAAACCAAAAATTGGGGTTCTATGATCCCTCACCCTGAGGTGAACAGCTCCCATACTCCTTTGCCCCTATGAGAAAGCCCCTCTCACCTGACTTGTCCTCATGATGTGAAAAGGCCTCATTTGTGAGTGTTTTGTGACAGAAAAGGTGTTGTGTCACTAGTGGTCGTATTAAATAGTTGAATAGAGTAAGGGGAAAATGGTTTTAAAAAAAGAAAAAAAAAATGCAACCCTGGTAACCTGGCCACTATCTGGGCCAATGGAAGTCCACTCAAATGTTATACCTCAATAAAGTCATCTAGTGAAACATTCTTCAGAATTAACCCTGTTGTAGAGTGAGGTTTGATTATACTTTTTGTAGAGAAGAGCTGGCCCACATCCACTCTGATGGATCCATGTTCTCTTCTCAGGAGACCCAAGGACCTGAGTTACTCAGGTGGGTCAACGCTCAGGGCCTCAGCACAGAACACACATGAAGTGGTGTTGTGCTGCTCTCTGCCGACAATCGGCCAGCATTTAATTGCCTTAGTCTGGTGTTTCCTACCAGACTCATTTTTCAGCCTCCTGCTACTGTGTGGCTGTCATCTCCAGACATGATGGTGAAGAAGAGAGGTGGGAAGAGGCCAAAAGGGAAGCCACTGGAGGAGGAAAAGAAGGGTCATCAAGTTGTGAGTTCCATCATCGCTTGCCTTGAGTTGTATGTTGTCTTGTAAAAAATTCAGTGAAAATTAGCAGAAAAGCATTTGAACAGAATATTATCCTCATGCTTCTTAGATGGGGTGGAGAAATGATCAGAGTTCTATGGAGGTAGTACAAAGGAAGACTGAAATTTCCCAGGGGGGCTGAGGACCCTGGGGGAGTCTTAGGACCAAGCTGTGGCACTGCAGAGGGATTTGAGCTGAGAGTCACTGAAGAGACAAAAGGAGCGATGTCATTGCAAATGTTTCCAAGCACTCTAATGCATTTTCTTAAAGCATGGTTTTTTGTTGTTAGGATGTAGGGCTGGTCACAGCCAGCTGTGTCTTTCCTTCCACTGGCATGGCCATTGCTCTGGAGGGCCAATGGCTTAGATTTGTATGTTCCCCCCAAGGGCCCTTGTGCTCACAGGTGGGACTTTCGGGGGTGATTGATCATGGAGGTAGTTTCAGTCCACAGCAGATGAGTTTATAGCTGAATGTGGTGCTGGAAGGTGAAGCCTGACTGGAGGAGGTGGGTCGCTGGAGGCGTGACCTGGAAGGATCCGCCTCCCTCCTCCTCCCTTGATCTCTCTCTCTGCTCCCTGCATCCATGCCACGAGCTCTTTCTTTTGTGCCAGGCTTCACTTCCTCGGAGCCAGCTGACGATGGCCTGAAGCCTCTACAAACCGTGAGCCACAATAAAATCTTTTCTTCTTAGTATTGTGAGCATTGGGTGCGGTGTCTCAGTGGTGAGAAAGTAGCAAACGCAAGGGCTGGGATGGCTTCCGTTGGGGGTAGGGAAGTAGCTGCCTGTCAACGTGAAGTTAAAGGTTGCTGCTGCCGCTGGCTCATCGCGCTCCTAGTAGAGCAGTGGATTCTGTTTGTGTTGTGAGCATCAAGTCTGGATAAAGTGAGAGTCACCGTGCTCACCTTGCGCTGTCCGGGTCTCATCGCTGCTGATTGACAGCAGATGACCCAAGAGGGACAGACCAGCCAACATCCCATCCACACTCTCCCTGCGCTCTCCTGCTGTCCCCAGGAGTGTCAGCTCCAGGGAATTTCTCACACGCCATGGATCCAAGATGTGACTCAGCAAAGCCCTTGCAATGTTTGGAGGATAAGGCAACTGATATTTTCACCACAGCCTCTCAGCCTGCTCCAGGCCTGGTGGAAGCCAATTATCTGGGAGGAAAGATGGTGGTAGTTTGAGCTAGCCAGCTGGAGAATGGCCTGTCCGTGAGCCTACGGATCCTTACTGGTAGCAACACATGCAAAGAGCCTCGATAGAAAATTTAAGGAAGTGTATTCTTAGCCACAGACAGGTGGGCACTTGAGTAATCAATAATCTTGTGGTGGCCCACTTCTTTGATGCACATTCTGATACTATCTGAAGGTCAGCAGATGCTCTAGGTCCTGTAGATGAAAAAAAAGAATACTGGTTAGGAGGTCTTAGGCCAGTTTCCCTTGTTCTTTATTCCTACGATAGCTGACTGCAGCACTTACTATCTTAATCATTTAGGTGCAGGTTTTCTTCAAAATTGAAGATGTCACAACACATACAGAATACGCTGTCGGCATTGAGGGAGACAATGCAAGTTTGAAAGGGACAGTTTGCAAAGCACAAATGAACCCATCAGAAAGCTTCGATGTTAACAAGCTGCTGGGAGGCTTGGAATCAAGAAATTGGCTTTGGGCTGGTAGTGAAGAAGGGAACTTCTCTGAGCCCTTCCCTGCAAGCAGGAGGAGCTAAGGAAGTGATAGACAGTCAGCTAAGGAGACATTTGTGACACATTCAAGCGTCAAAGGGACGTCAGGCTCGCTATGTAAGAGAGGTGTGCAGAGCCCAGGGCACAGCCAGAAGCTCAGTTCCTGTTTGAGAAAGAGGACAGTGATCTTCCCAGAACCCTACAGAGACCCCGACAGAAGACAGTGGCCTTCCCAAAACCTTACAGAGACCTAGACAGAGGACAATGGCCTTCCCAGAGCCCTGTAGAGACCCAGACAGCAACTCCAGGGTGCTCCTCCTGCCCTGCCATGGGCTGGCCTCTATAAAGTAAGGATGGGCAGAAGTGGCTCCTTGTGATTGCCACTCTAAACCACATCACTGCTTTTTCCTGGCCTCAGTTTCCTCAATGGCAAGAGGATGCTAATGTCTGTGGAGGAAGCTGCTACTTTTTGAGTTCCACCTGTAATTTCAAATTCCTTTAATTTTATTTTAATTTTTTAAATTTAAGACGGTCTCACCATGTAGTTTAGGCTGGTCTTGAACTCACCATGTAGCCCAGGCTGGCTCTAAACAGGTAGAGATCCTCCTCCCTCAGCTTCCTGAGTTCTGGGATTACAGGCATGTGTCACGACAACAGGCAGCATCAAACTGATTTTATACATAAGTTTTCAGACTTTTTCATCAAAAGACCATTGTAACAGTCACGCCTGTGTTGTTTCAGAATTCTCCTGGGCCATGGGCTCCTGATGTGTTCTCTCATGGAATAACCACTGAACTTGGTATTGTGATCAGCATTTTCAAAGATGAGGAAGTGTGTCTTGACAGGTGACATTTTCAAATCTAAGTCATACAGCAAGGGCCGAGGAGATAGCTTGGTAAAATAAGAGCTTGTCTGGCAATTGCAAGGTCCTGAGTTCAATCCCTTGTACCGGAAAAAAAATCATACAGCAAAGTAAGCACAAACTAAATTTTAATCCATATATTTTTACACTGTATGGCAGGAGTGACTAGCTATACCAAGGAGAATATTGTAACTAAAATTTGAATAGAATCAGCTGGGGAGATAGCTCAGCAGTCTAAGTGCTTGCCAGGCAAGCACAGGGACCAGGGTTCAATCCCCAGTACCACATACAGTACCAAAAACCAGGTGTGGCAGTGTATGCCTGTCATCCCAGCTCCGGGAGGCTGAAACAGGAAGATCACTACAAGTCTGAGCTTCATAATGAGACCCTGTGCCAAATAAATAAATAGAAGATTTAAAATATTTTAAGAAAGAATCCTACATTTGCGTGAAAATAGAAATTGTTTTGTACAAATACCCTGTTGTATGACTTGAAAGTATGTAATGGGAAAATTAGAAAATTTGCCATACAAGCACGTAGGAATCAGTGCAGTTCCCATAGAGGGGCTACAAGGGCTTGTTCTGGCTTTGATGAAAATTTAAAACAATTGGGTCCAAAGTGTGGGCTGCCTTTTTTTGTCTAAATTTTCCTAAATTTAGACTTTGTTCACCAAGGCCTAATAGCGTTGCAACAACTTTGTATTTTGTCAGGAACCACATGGGGCTTTGGTTTGTTCTGGCCATCTTTCTTGTAGCTGAGCTTTACTCGGCTGTGGTCAGAGGATCCACAGTCTGCTTTCTACTTTGAAGATTTATTTATAATTCTTTTTTATTGTAGCCTAAGTGCGAGTGCTCTGATTTAGAAAACAACCTATATACACGCGTTTGTATGTTCATTCAATCATTCATTTATCCATTCTTTTTAGTGCCCTGCAAAAGCCTCTGAATTTCCATAAGCCTTGAGCATTCTGCTCGCCTTCAGGTTATGTTTTCAAGTTTTTGTTCTGTAGTATCTTGAGATTTGCAGAATCACTCGCCCGCCCCACCCCACCCTGGTCTCCCTTTGTATCCATGAGCTTTGCCTCTGAGGATTTGACCAACCACTGATTGAAAATATTTTTTTAAATTATACCAGTATTTAAGCATTCAATTTTCCTTTCAACAGACCCATAGAAACCACCAATGCAATTATCCAAGCCATCCTGTGCATATACATATTTTTCCCTTCTTTCTTTCTTTCTTTTCTCCTTTCCCTCATTCCGGTTGCTCATTCTCTTTGAACAGTTTTTTCCCCCCTCTCACAGTATCTGCTGTACCTTTCAGATTTTATTTATTCTTTCAGATCCTTACACTGGTGAGACAATGCGATGTTTGGGTATGCAAGTCTGAAGTATGGTCTCTAGTTGCATCCCTTTATCTATAAAAGCCTCGAATCTATCTTTCTTTATAGTTGAGTCACACTCCATCATATAAGAATACCGCACCTTCTTTATCCATTCCTCAACTGATGGATATTTGGGTTGTTGCCAAGAATTAGCTATGACAAATTGTGCTGTTATTAACATGGGTGCACATATATCACTGTGGTATGATTTTAGTTCTTCTGGGAAAATACCCAGGAGGAGAACAGCTAGGTTGAGTGGGACTTCCAATCCTAGTTTTTTGAGGAATCTCCACACTGATTTCCATATTTTTGACCAATTTTGCATGCTTATATCTGGTGATCGGAACAACTAATTTGAAGACAACAATGCGCAATACAAGAACCATTACTGAATTCCTATCATTTTGTTTGGTGAAATTCTGTATCACTTCTATTTTTTTTACTATTTTTGTTCTCTTAAAAAAAAAAAAATAACAGTTGTGTCAATACCGAGCGTGTGCACACTGTTTCCCGCCTCATTTCCTAAATAGCACACAGCATCACAACCCTGTGTGCAGTTCTCACTTGGCATTAAGTCCTATCTTTTCTTCCTGAGTTGCCCAGAGATGATTTAAGGTACATGAGGGGAGCTTGGGTGGCGACACCATGTTACGTAAGGGACTTGGACATCTGTAGATTTGGTGTCCATGGGTTAGTTCCTGGTGCTAAAACCCTCAAAGATACCGAAGGATGACCCCAATAATTTTCTCAGGTTGTGGTTGTACGAGGTCAGGGACATGGCTGGGTCTCTTGTCCACACTCATCAGGAAGCCATGGATGCTGTGCAGCCTCTCTCTCTCTCTCTCTCTCTCTCTCTCTCTCTCTCTCTGTCTCTCTCTCTCTGTCTCTCTCTGTCTCTCTGTCTCTCTCTCTGTCTCTGTCTCCCTCCCTCCCTCCCTCCCTTTCTCTCTCTCTCTGGTTTTGCTCGCCAGGCCTGAAAGACTGCAGGCAGGGATGGGAGGAAATGCACATGACTGGAATAGTGAGATTCACGAATACCTGTGAGTGCTGAAGCCGGAAAGCCCTGGCCTGAGGGCTGGCGTCATCCTTTGGTGCTTAGAAGGTTGACGTTGTTTCTTTAAACTGCAATAACAGTATCTGGGCTGCCGGTCCCTAGGCTCTGCCCAGCATGTGCCACAGCCCATCCTGTCCCACAGAGGCAGCCGAGACCCCAGCTTGTCCCCTGCCAGGCCCGCCCAACAGCCCATCGATGCTATATCTGTTCGTCTTCCCAGAGAACACATTTTCTAAATGAAAGAAATAAAAGCAGTAAAACAAATAAGTCCACAAATACCCAAATGCCATGGCCTGATTCTCATCAAGTTGGAGCAGGCATAGTCTTGGGCTGCAGTGTCCAGGGAGGCTGTGTCATCCCGTGGGACAACCGTGTCACTGGCCGGAGCCTGCCCTGGTGACCTAGGGGAAAGCAGTTGGCTTGGTATTGGGGTGATGACCTGAGCAGCGTTGCTGAAGCTGTGGGGCTCCATGTGACCCTAGAAGTCTTTCTCCAAATTCCTCAGGTGTTAGATGCTCACCATCTTCTTCCCTCTTGCCGAGCTAAGAAGCCTCACTAGTTACCTCTTGCCATCTCACACTTTAGAATGTGATGAACTAAACTGACCAGCATTGGCTATCTCATACTCTGTGGGGGATGGGAGGGATGCAGCTGGCATCAGGCTCCGAGGCTCAGGGCTCTCAGCTGCTGGTCCTGCTAGGCCCGGAGCCCAGTCACCTCTGAGGGTGGAAGGGAGGAGGATCTGCTCCAGAGCGAGGTCCGTGGACAGCCAAGTACTTGGGGCCAGACACAAACACGTAGCCAGTGAGTGGGAGCATTTAGAGTATTTGGCCAACTTATTGAAAAAAAATCCCACAGTAACAAGGTGGAACAGCTCAACAGGCTAGATCCCATGCTGCCTATCTTCCACCTCCCTCCCTCCCTGCCAGTCACCCCAGCGCTAACTTCCCGCAGCTCTCCATTCCTCCTCTGCAATCTCCTGCCTACCACTGCCCCTGCTGTCCATGAGCCAGATTATACTTCACTACCTGGATGGAGAGTCCCAGCTCCAGTCCTTCCTGCACCCCTGGGACATTCCTCTGTCCCAACCCTTACTGCCTTGGGCCACCGAGACACATTCCAGGACCTTCCTGCCACCTGTGTAGTGTGACAAAGTGAGAGACAAGGGTATGGGGGATGGGATCCCTTAGATTAAGGGATACCCTTAGAATGTGAAACCCCCAAAGGGTCATCATCTTCAGATTCGTTCATAGTAAACGTACAGTAAATTTCTGGGTTTTATTTCATCTTTATGAACTAGTGGCAATTTTGATGCCACAGCACAAAAAAGATGGATGGTCTATTTTAGTTTACAGAGCTGTTTTCACAATACTCTGGGATGGCCCTGCCGTGCTTCTGGCCACTACAAAACACAGGCCCCCGTGTACCACTTCTCCTTCTAGGAAGGGCTGGGGACATCCTGTCTCTTGACAAGACTCAACACTCACATGGGAGAGTGATGGCGGGGAACCTACGCCGTTGCCCCCTCCCGCCTCTGCTCAGGGCCTGGCCACACAGGAGCTCAATCACTATATTTTGAGATCAAACACCTGCCCAGTCCCAGCTTTCTCTCCTGGAGCCTGCTCCTCAGCTTCCTCTGTAGTAATGAAAAAGGAAGCCAACCTTGACCTGTAGAAATAGTTATTTTCTCAATGCCAAGGCACACAATTGTTCAAATTTTAATTATTCTGAAATCAGGATGTGTTGTACAATTAGTTGGTACACTCCAAGTAGTGTTTCTTTTCTTTTTTTTCACCCCCTACAAGTTGTTCTTAAAACAATGGCAAGTCTTACAATTGTGGACATCTAAGAGTCAAAGAGAACAGTAGTTAAAATTGTGGAGTGGCCACTTAAGATCCACCTGCATTAGACTTGAGGGGTCACTGTGAAATTATGGTCTGTTCCACTCTGAATGTCTGTTGATGTGAACCAAGAACAACTGCATTCTGAGATCCCTGAAGTCCCCACATGTTACCAGGCGCATGGAGACCTATGCGGTCAGCCACGCCAGCCTTGCTGTTCATTCCTAAATCATAGTGATGCTGCCAGTGACAGGAGGTGATCTTAGGACACACAGACCTCTGCTAGGCCTTAGAAGATTCCGGAAGTTGGTGGTCAGAGTTGTGTCCAGCCAGACGGGACACATATGGGAATACAATTACAGTGAAGTCAGCCAGACTGGAGGGGAAAGGGAAGAAGGCCGGGTCCCATGAGGAAGTGGCACTGTGGGCGGGCCCAGGCCCTGGTGCTAGCCACTGCCTTGCAGAACCACATGTCCCAGGGAGCAATCCTTAACACCCGTTCCTGCCAGGTCCCTGGGGACAAAAGCTACCCACAGCCACCAAAGTCTGCTACTACGTGCTGTGTTCCCTGTCCTCTGCCCCGTCTTGGGCAGCCACAGCTTGTTCGAGGCTCTGTGCAGCAGACACCTAATGAGCTCTTGTTTCATGTTTTCAAAACAGACTTGATCACAGAACCTTTTCTCCCAGTAACAACTCTTTAAAACTCTCAAGACGCAAATTCTCTGCAAATAGCCCACACTGGGTAGTAGCCCCATGTGGCACAGAGCCACAAGGACACAAGAGCCAGCTTCATCCTTGCCCGGCCGATCATGGAAGGAAAAAACAGAATGGGGAAGTGAGGGGAAGACCGGAGAAGGGGTACCAAAGCATGGCCCTGCTAGGCCCCTCTGGGGTGTCCCCTGTGCAATGGCAGCCAGCACTGCTCTGAGTGGAGTACTTTGCCAAGTGGGGTGCCCAGTCCAGCCTAGGTGCATGAGCCAAATTTTCTTTGCAAAGGTCTCTTGAACAGGAACTAAACATTCAAATGCAACAGTAAAACACAAGGCTACACTCATGCTGGGGAACAGCCTAGGCTTCTGGAGATTTGAATGAAGGTGGAAAGCACAAGTTGACAAGCCCTTGGTGACCCATTATGTGTAGGACAAACACCACAGAAATCTGGCTTCAGCATCAGCAGCCCCTGGCCCTTAAAAGAAAGTGGCAGAGGTAACAAGTGCCTAGTGCCAGAAATGCCTAGGGTCATCTCCTTTGTGAGACAGCAGGAAGCTGGTCTGCAAGCAGGCAGGTGGTTCGTGGAAATTTAAGGGAAGAAGTAAAGTAAGACTCGCGTAAATTTGGGTGGGTTGATCAACAAGAGGAGAAGGAATCAGCTATGAGCACAGCAAAAGCAAAGGTCTAGATGCAGGACAGATGGTTAGATTTGCCCAGGGAACAGATCATAGTATAAGGGATGGCATGTCAGAGTCTCAGGAGACTGGAGGAGGGTGGCAGGTGGCAGACACAGGGGTCTGGGTTTGTCTATAGAGAAATACCTTCAGTGCCAGGTGCCATTGCCAGGTGGAGTCTCTTGACTTCAAGAAGCTGGCGCTCGGAAAAGAGGTCACACACTGGGCAGAAGTTGAAGTTCTTTGGGGGAAGGAGAGAGGGTGCAGCCAAGCACAGAGTCGTTTTCCAGTGTGAAGTGGTGGCCATGGGAGGGGAGCCCAAAAGCAGAAAGTGGTGCACAGTGCTCCGCTCCACCACTGTCCTTTCTCCTGACGACTGCCCCCATGGACACCCAGCCTGGCCCAGGAATAGGAGACAGGTACAGCCAGGACTTCGTGCACAGGAGGGGCTGAAATCCATTTCCCGCCTGTGTCCCTGCTGCACGGCGTGTGTCCCCGGTAGGGCCCTTCTCTGGTTGCGTCTGGGCTGATGCTTATGAGTTGTCCCCAGAGTGTAGCCCAAGAGCAGGAGACCAACTCAGGAGATCCAGCAGAGAGGAGACAGGGCCTATCCACCCCACGTGACAGGGCCACGTGCTTGCTCTCTGTCTCTGTCTCTGTATCATCTATCTCTTTTTATATATCTTACATAGTATATTGTTTGTTATAATTCTCTAGGTAATTTCTTTAATATTTAAACACTTATCAGAGAGAGAGAGAGAGAGAGAGAGAGAGAGAGAGAGAGAGAGAGAGAGA
>NW_004524628.1:2610073-2635270 GCF_000260255.1 Octodon degus
ACCTGCAGCAGCTATTTTTGTTTCCTTCATTGCAGCCCAGGAAGTAGAGGCGCGGTGCTGGCCCCAGGCCACTGCAGTTAATACTACTAATGATCTTAGTGGCCTGGTCCTGTACTGGGCTGGCTGAACGCTCCACACCTAGTTGCTGATTTAATCTTCCCTCTTAAAGAAGCTGCTGCAGCTCTCGCCCTTCTCTGAGGAACACACCAAAGTCCAAGAGTACTGGTGGTCTCCGGAGTCTGTGTTTTGGGTCACACAGTAGGATGCCTCCAATCGGAAGGTCAGAGAGCCTGCACCCAGAGGCCAAGAGTGCCAACAGGAATACAGGATAGAGCCCAGGGCTGTGAACTGGCACCAGCACTGAATGGTCCCCTTCATTCCTACCCCTCTTTATACTATAGTGGGGCCCCCGGCACCCTGAGTAGAGAGAAGTCCTGCAAGATGAATCCCTAGGACTCGAAGGCTGGAAGAGCTCCAGGTTTGGCTCAGGCAGCAAGGCCTGGCTTCAGCTCCACCTGGCAGCTCCCCTTCAGAGTGACTTTGGGTGTGTCACTTACCTCTCAAGACTTTAGCTGGGACAAGAGCACAGCTACTACCCCTATCACGGACTCCAACATGCAGTGAGGAGACACATGGGCCGTGGGCAGCCTGGCCCTCAGTGGAGGGCAGGGAGGGAGTATCTCTTCCTATCCCAGACAGAGAGGACGCCATGGCCCAAGAGCCTTCTCAGAGCAAGGCTGGGATGGGCCTGGGATGGACCAGCTCCAGGGACAGGCTAGGGGCAGGAGGTGGCTTCAGTGCAGTCACCCACCTAACAATAGAGAGGTCTCAGCTGCTTGCTGTGGGGAGCATTGCCTTTAATGAAGGGCCAACCAGCAGCTAGGAAAGGCCTCCCCCAAGACCCTGCTGCTCATCCTTAGAGTCTGCGCCTTGACCACCTGACTTACTGACCCCCACGTCGCAGGGAAGCCCATGTGCCATTGACCTGGCCTTTCCCTGGGCCTTCCCACAGTGGCGTACACTGGGCCCTGTTTGTTGTTCTTCTAGAAACCTCCGTGTGGGGCTAGCTGGGTGGCCAGTCATATTCGTCTCTGGGATCTCCTCTGTATGGCTTTTTACAAAGCCCTGACACTCTCTCCTGCTCAGGACTTCAGGGGGCACGGCCACGTGCCTTGTGTTCCGCTCCCATTGAGAAGCACGGCCCTGCAGGCCTGAAGCTCAGCCATCCCCGGAAGGAGCCCCACTGAGAAGAGACTATCACTCCCCCAGATGCTGAATCCAGCTCCAGCATCCTTGAGGATTTGTGAAAAGGAAAGAAAACCCCTTCAGCCCACATAACAGCTCTGACCAGCACCAGGTCAGTGGGGCTGGGCTGGCCCGGGCACTGGCAGCCAAGAAGGCCTTGCCAGTACCGGGGTGTTCACCCAAGCACATCCTGAGAGGTGTGCAGAGCTCTAGCCCCTGCCCGTGGCCCAGGTCTCACTCACTGAGCCTTCAGATACTAAAAAGCAAGGATGGTCGTGGGGGCTGCTGACCTGGGCTGCTTCTCCTTAGCAATGTCTCGGTGCTGTTTCCTGGGAAAGGGGAGGAAAACTGTCCCCAGAGTCAGACCAGAGCACCCAGGGGTGAGGTAATCAGGCCAAGGAGAGCAGCACTCCAGAGGGCTCTGCTGTCGCAGGCAAGAGGACCGTGATCCCTGGGACAGGAGAGTAGAAGACAGGAAGGTAACCAGGGCCCCCCTAGAGGGTGGAGAAGCACTGTTGTGGAGGATGGGGAAGAAAGGGAGGACAGATGGAGGAAGGGAGAGAGAAGGGAAGGCGAGGGCCATCAGAGTCTCTTCAGACGGGAAATGCTGGGGCTGGGGAGACAGCTCAGTGATCTAAGTGCCTGCCTGGCAAGTGCAAGGACCCAGATTCGATCCCTGGTACCGCATGCCATGCCAGCCCTGGAATCCCAGACGTGCTGTGAGGGCCACCGAAATTGGGTGGGGTACACACCTGTAATCCCAGCAATGCAATCCCAGCACTGTGGAGGCTGAGACAGGAGGATTACTATGAGTCTGAGCTGCATACCAAGACCCTGTACCAAATAAATAAATAAAGATTTTTAACGAAGAAGGAGAAGGAGGAGGAAGACGAGGAGGAGGGAAATGGATAGGAGGCAGGAGAAGGCCGAGATGCAAGCGGCTCTGAAGTTCTGCTCATACTCTCAGGTACAGCTAATGTTGACCTCCCACTGAAACAGCCAAGCTCGGGGTTCCCTGGAGCCCCCAGGGAGTGCTCCTGAACCGGAAAATGGAGGCCCGGGATTGTTAAAGCAATTCACTCAAAATAACTCATCAGAGGAGTGGCACAGTCTGGATTCAGACTGCGATGAGTGCCCTGACACTCTAAAGCAGGAGAGTTTACAAATAGGAGACCTCAAGGGAGGCCCATGCACATTCCATGATGGGGCTGTCCCCCGCGTCCTCCTAAAGGGGCTGAGACATGTGAACCACATGTGGTGGCTTCTGGTCTCTACCAGGCCTTAAGGTTGCGACCTAGAGTTCTCTAGGGGGTAGAATAGAGAATACAGGATTTGCACCTGTGAACAGTGACCCCCCAACACCTGGAGATGCTGTACACTTGCAGCTTGCCTGAGTGGTGACTATTTTCAGAGTCACCCATCCTTCATGCACTTATTCCTATGTCAGCTGGATTCTGCTGTTGGCAATGAAAAATAACCCCGGCAGAGCTGCCACTGTGTAATTGTGAGACACAACGGCAGCTGTAACCCAGCTACTCAGAGGCCCAGAGAGCCCAGGAGGGCGGGACTGCTGCTGCCTGTGTGCTGGGAGGGTTCTGGAGCTCCCTGTGCCGTGGACTGCCCTGCAGATGTCGTGATCAGTTATGGCGTCCTTTCCCAAGGAAGCTGGGCCTTGCCCGTGGACTCAGCAGGTGAGCAGTGAAGGGCGAGCTCACACCTCTGACTTGCCATGCCTGGGATTCCTGCTGAATTCTCATTTTGCAGCAAGGAAACTGGGGGCAGAGTCCAGTGGCAGGACATGGCCTAAACTCCACACCAACTGCCTGGGAGCCTAAGCAGTAGGCAGAGCCCACCCGAGATGTGTCTCAGCGTCTCCGCCACACACCACGGCCTGCATTCCACCCTCCTGCTCCTGCCCCATCCAGCTCTCATACGTAAATTTATATTGACAGAACCAATGCTTGGGTTTTTTGAGGTATTATCGAGTATAGTTTGTTTTTTCTCCTTTTGTTATTTTTTTATTTTATGACATATGTGCTTTTCAAAAAAATTAGAAAATACAGTTAATTAGAAAGAAAAAATTAGTCTCCCATAGTCTCATCATTGCTATTTGCATTTGGTTGGCTATCTCTCCAGTATCTTTCTGGATATTTTGCTGCGCTTACTCATCTCAGCAATGTAGAATTCAGAGGCAGCTATCTATTTGATAGACATGCGGGTGTGCACGCGTGTGTCACGAATGTCTGTGTAGAATGGTATATATGTCTGTGTCTAGGCGCATATAGGATGCTATACAAAAGGTGTCAAAGCTCAAGTCCTTTATATAACATAATGACGTATGCGTATTGTTCTGGATAATTTATATCATTTTTTGATTACTTATATTTCCTAATACAATGTACTAGTTAGGACAATCGTTGTTACACGATATTGCTTAGGAAATGATAATAAGAAAAGGCTGTACACGTGCAGTACAGATACAATGCTTTGAAAACAGTTTCTGTGTCTGAGGTTGATTGAATCTGCAAAAGTGAAACCTATGGATTTGGAGGGCTGACTGCGCATGGACCATACGCGTCGTATGTGGCACTACGCATATATACATATGCGTGTACATCTCTATACAATCGTGTATGCACATTGGTGTGCAAACTTCCTTTTCTGCTTACTGACACGTTATGAACCTCTAAGTTTCCCTCAAATGCCTGCTCTGTGTCACAGTCATCACACCCTCCCAGGCCCCTGTCCCCTGCACTGAGAGGGTTATGGGTATCAAACTCTTCCACTTGTACCGTCTTCTCAGGCCAAGAATGGTGGGGTCTGGCAAATGCAGCTAACATTGAGTGAGATGGGGCTAAGCCACTCTGAGCCAAAAGATCAGAGAGGCCCAGATAACAGTGCGCAGAGCAACGCCGTGGCCTGTGGCCTTGGTCCAGCAAGCAGAGAAACAGAGCCAGGAGTCGAGAGCCGGCCTGGGCAGTGTCTGAGGCAGGGAGCCAGGGCACCTGGGCAGCCTGCCATGTGGCCTCTGCTGCCTGACCCTCACCAGGGACTACTCATCCTTGTCAAGCCAGGCCTGGAAGGCAAATGCTCCATCTTTCTCAGGAGCCACCAGTGAAGAGCACCCAGAGCAACCAACGCCCAGGACCTAATGAGCCACTGCACTGGGCTTGCTAGGTGAGCCCACTGCAAAGCCAAAAGGCCAGAGCAGGAGCATCGTTGTCACACTGTCATGATGTAAGAACTGGGGGAAAGCAAGAGGATAACCAGAAACCCCACTAGCTATAAAAAGTGGGCCCAGCACTGCTGACTACTCCACAGGTGTCAAGAGCTCATGTTCCACATGCCCCATGTCACACTGTCCCCTTCTCAGGCCATGGCAGTGGGGACCGAGTCAGCCAAACATATTCCCTACACAAGAAACTACAAACTCATCTCATGCCCACTGAGTGCTGGAAATGCTTTTGGGCTGCCCACCTCCTTGGCATTGCAGCCTCCTGCCTCACTCTGTCCTCCATAGCAGCCTGAATGTATCTCATTTATACAGCATAGCACAGTACTGAGCATGAATTACAACACATTCACTCATCACCTAAGAGAAGAAAACTTGTCTTACTCTTTGCCCATCCTGCTCTTTTGAAGGGTTCAACAAGTGTTTTCAACTAAAGTATGGACCTCTTTGTCTCTCCCTAGAGCATCCTGGGTAATTTTTCCAGAAACTTCCAAATCCAAGATGGCTGTGCTTCACTGGACCTCTGTCTTCCCCAGAAGTATTCTGGGTAACTTTTTCAGAAACTTCTAGAACCCAGGATGGTTATGCCTCCATGAGCCTCTTTCAGATACCAGGCTCTATACAAAACCTTAGCACTCATGTGTCATTTAAACTTTAGATAGGTTGCCAGATTTACCACACACAAAACAAAAATAACAACAACATAGGACACCCAATTCAATTTAAGTTTCAGATAAGTAATGAGTAATATTTTAATATATACCCCATATAATTTTTGTGCCAGGCATCTGGTATTTTATCCAGCAGGGCTGGCCCCAGGGCAACTCTATGAGAAGAGCTTTTAGGTTCATTTTACATAGGAAAGAATAGAGGTTGAGGAGGCTAAATATTTCCCTGATTTCCAAGTGCCCCGTGTGTTATCCGAGGGCGTATGGGCCACTGAAGATACATCCTTTATGGACCACCACAGTGGCAATGGTGGCCAAAGAATAGTGCCGGACTCTGTCCTAACTCTTCCCTCTTGTTCTGCCCATACTAAAACCCGTGCTCCAGGAAGGATCTGGCCCTGTGCTGAGCTAGCGAGTGGCAGAAGGGTACAGCTCCCTGAGACTTGGCATGGTCAGAAGAGCAGAGCTGGGACATACTTCACTGTAGCAACGCCCTGCGGGTTCTGTGGCTCAGAGTCCCTTCTCGGTGGCCCATCGGGATTTTCAGTGTCATGTCTTCTCTTTGGCCTGTCTTCCAGCAGCATCTCCGGCTTCCGCTGTCATCCCTCCTCATGGATGCCAGCTTCCCTGTCCCCTGAAGATCAGAGCTGTTGCTCACTCTGGACCTTCTGTGCTCACCCATCAGCCATACAATGTCCCTGCAGTAACCAGGTCCCCATGGCCTGGTCCATGCAAACAAGAAGCAGACTTGCACGTGGCCAGAGGCCGGGGCAGGGAGGCAGGGACTTACTTCTTTGCTGTATTGTCAGTGTCACCAGTACAACCTACCAGTGTTACTAAGACAGACTGTGGGTCCTCCTTCCTCCACCAGGTCAGTGCCTAAGCCTTCAACCTCAAGGGCCAGGTTTTTATGGCAGGAATTCATCCTGTTCATGGGGATGGGGGCCAAGTAGGCAAGGCTCCTGGTAGGATCCCAAGGGAGCTCTTTTTGCAGTTTATAAAGAAAATAGCCAGCCCTTTCCTGCTGGTAATAGATGCCTCTGCATATTGGAAGACAGTAGTGAAGTCATTCTTGAACTTTCTCATCTTCAAACTAAACAACCTCAGCCTTATAACCTTTCCTTGGCAAACTGTAAGGCCACGTGCAGAGGAAAAGCAAAACAGAGCCATCTGAGGAGGAGAGCTCCTATCTCTAATAATCTTGAAACTCAGTCTTTAATTATGTGTAGATTCAGTAGCTTCCAGGGGCTAGGAGACCAGGTGCTGCTCGTCAGGCACAAGGATGCTCCTGGACTCCCGGGCGCAGAGTCAGGGTTTGGCACATGCTTGGTTTTCTTTTGTCAGATACGTTTTGGAACACACACAAAAAAGGGCATCCAGGAGCAACCCAGGGGGCTCAGGCAGCTGAAATTTCCTGCCTGTGTCTCCTAGGGATGGGAGGGGCTCAGAGCCTCTGGAAAGCCAGCAGCCTGCTGGGAAGGCTGCCCTCTGACCCCACAGAGCCAGCAAGACCGGTTTCGGGGGCTGGCAGTGGAGGTTGGTAACTCTACCCTCCAGCCAGCTTCTCCTCGGGAGACTTCCGGCTGCCTCCACCCTGGAGAGGCCTCTGGCGCTCAGGGCTGTCCTTCTCTGAGGGTTTTCTGATCATAGGCAAGTGCTGTCCCTGGCCCTCTCTGGAAGTTGTACCTTTGACCCAGTGTCAGTGTGTTCTCTGTCTTCCAGTGTTGTATGTGACAAGCAGCCTCCCCATGAGTCAGCCGTCCTCTGAGTCCCCAGGGTCACCCTCTTTGCTCAAAGACAGAGACCAGGATAGCAGACTCACGTAAAAATCACATAGGCACTTAAGAAAATCCAATCTGTGTTTTAAAATAAAGAAAAAAATATTTAGACAGTGCCAATGGTTCTGTGTGCCATTCTGGTGACACCTAGGAGTGGGTACCAAGTGGAGCAGGAGGAGGAGCCCATGTGTCTATCCTGTGACCTCTCTGTGCCCAAACACTGCCCCGGCTGGGAGCCACTGGCTTTGCCCCTGTGGCACTCATCTTCAAGCAGGCATAGTGGGGACTAGCACAATTCCTAGATTGAAGTTTCCAGCTGGTAGTCGAGCAGAGGAAACAACTTTTGCCATTGCAGGAGAAGGAATTGATTGCATCTACTTTTCAACAAGGGAGAGGCTTGCAAACCCGGTGCCTCCGGGACAGTGTTCAAGGAGTTTGACTACATAAAAAGCATGCGTTGGCCATGTGATCCTCAGTCATGATCTGGCAGCCTGAGTGGAGGAAGAAATACCCAGCTCTGTGGCTGAGCACAGTTCTGGGTGTGTCTGAGGATGATTGGCCTGAACACCAGCCCCGCCCTAGTTACGGGTGATGCCAGCCAATAGGCGTTTAGCCTGGGTAGAATAAAAAGGGAAAGAAGGAAGTGTGCCTGTTTTGAAGAGTGCAGTGTTCCTGAAGGGGTGTGGTCAGTTTCTTCAGCCTTCTGATGGTGACTCCCACCAGCAACCCTCCAGGGAGCTTTGGGGCCGTCATCCTTGGGCTGGGCCTATATCCTAGACCCCCTTTTGTTCTGCGGCTTCTGTCTCCTTGGCTGAGCGCCTACTGGATCCTCTGGCTCCCCAGTACACCGACAACCTCCATGGACTCTCCCACCTCTGATATCACAGGTAACCATTGGGGACTCTTTTATCTTTCATCCCATAATACCCCCCTTGCATAATTATGCATATACTTCCAGTCAATTCTGCTCTTCTAGAGGACCTTAACTAATATAGGAGCCCTCAAGCAGATGTGCCTGCACTCTGGGACCTGGGGTAGCCTCAGTTCCTGGAATGTAAGTTTCCTCATTGTTGTTTCTCCAGCACCCAAGGTTGTGCATGGCACCTGTGGGCCCCTAACAAGTACTTTTTTTAAAAAAGTTACTTTGCTAAATAACTTAGCTAACTTATTAGAGATGCAAAATCCCAACCAGATATTATGAAGTAGCTCTTCTATACACTACACCGTAGATTCAAGGAAACAGCTTAAAGAGAACCCCAGGTTCGTAGAGGGGGCTGCACCAGAGCACGGAGGCTGTCTGCTCCCAGCACTGCTCTGACCCATGTAGTAATGAGGCTCTTGCCGACCTGGGCCCTGTAAGCCAGAGCTCATCAGAATCTGCACGGCGCCGTGCGCTAGTCCACCCATTGCCCCACTGTCTTCTTCTGAGCATCCTCCTCTGTGAGAATTCTCCAGATGGAGACAGGACCTGGTCTTCACGCCCACCATGGCCCGATACAGGTCTCAGACAGTGTTCCAGGCTCCGATTTCTTGAGGTTCTCTGGTGGCGCTGCGACGCTGTGTTCCTGGTCTCCTTC
The DNA here is from genome assembly GCF_000260255.1 of Octodon degus. Taxonomy (NCBI): domain Eukaryota; kingdom Metazoa; phylum Chordata; class Mammalia; order Rodentia; family Octodontidae; genus Octodon; species Octodon degus. The sequence continues at coordinate 2,618,574 of NW_004524628.1, forward strand.
AGAGGCCTTGCTGCAGCACACAGCTGTGCCTTCTTGCATCACCGTCTTTTCTTGCTCTACTGCTACCAGCCCCAAGCCAATCCTGGCTTCTCATGTGAGCCTCAGGGAGTCTTCAAAGCTTGACTTTCCATTTGTTCTAATGTTTCTTTCTCTAATACTCCAAACTACAATAATTTTTTATTTTCTGAGTGGGCAGACAGGGATGAAAAGGAAGCCTCTAGGGTCCTCTACACCTACCTCCTTGGCGCTCGTCACCTGTCACTTTTCAACACAACTGTGAGGGCCCCTGTCTGAATAATTGTCACAGTGGTGCTGCTGGCGACCCAGGCCGTTCTCACTGACTCCTTGGGTCAGACTTCCCAAACAGCCCCTCATCCGTGTCAAGGTAGGAGACCTCCAAAGGGCCCCTTGCATCCTGACTCATCTTAAAGCAGGCCGGGAACATTGCAGGCCTTGCGTTTTCATTCTGAAGCTAATAATAAAATATTCTTATATGTTTTATAAAGTAAAGTTGATGTCAAGATAGACATATAGGGCCAGCCCAGCCCCCAGGGCTCCCTGAACTGGTGACTGAGACTGGGTGTGGTGGCGCACACCTGTAATCCCAGCGCTTGGGAGGCTGAAAACAGGAGAATCACTATGAGTCCAATCTACATAGTGAGACCTTGTAGACCCTGTACTAAATGCATAAAAAAAAGAGACATAAAAAAAAAGAGACATATAGATCAATGGAACAGAACTGAAAATTGAGAAATAGTTGCACATTTATGTGGTCAACTATTATTCTTTCTTTTTCACAGTATCTATTGAACCTTTTGGATTTTATTTACTCTTTCAGGTTAAGTATAGAAAGTATCCTTACTTAATACTTTATGAAAAATTAATATAAAATAGATCATAAATAAATGAAAGAGCTAAAACTATAAAACTCCTAAAAGAAATCACAGAAGAAAAAATCTTAACCTCAATTTTACCACCAAAGAAATATCTGTTAACTGGACTGTATCAGAATAAAAAATAATTTTTTGCTCTTCAAAAGACCCTTAGATACAAAGAAAAGTCACATATTGAAAGAAAATATTTACAAAGTAGTTATAGGGCAAAAGATTTATATGCTTTAAAGAAAACAAATGTGTTTTGGGGTTGGGGAGATAGCTCAGCAGTGTAAGTACCTGCCTGGCAAGCAAAAGAACCTGAGTTAGATCTCCGGTACCAAATGCTATGCTGGCCCAGAGGTTCCAGGAATGCTGTACTAGCCTCAGAACCAGGCGTGGTGGTACACGCCTGTAACCCCAGCACTGGGGAGGCTGAGACAGGAGGATCATGGTCTGAACTGTGTAGTGAAACGTTATAACAAATAAAGATTTTTTTCAAAAACTATTTTAAGAAAAAAACAAACATGTTGTTAATTGGCAAAAAATCTGAACAGACATTCCAGCAAAGAATATAAAGGCAGCAAGGACCAGCCAGGTAGCTCAGTGGATTAAAGCACCTGTTTAAGCAAAGCGCAGCAACCGGGATTCGATTTCCGGTGTGCCGTGCTGGCCCTGAATGCTGAGATGGCAATTGAGACTGGGTGTGGTGGTGTGCTCCTGTAATCCCAGCACTCAGGAGGCTGACAACAGGAGAATCATTACAAGGCTGATCTACATAGTGAGACCCTGTAAACCCTGTATCAAATGCAATAAATAAATAAATAAATAAATAAAATTCAAGAATATAAAGACAACAAATAAGCACATGAAAGGAGGATCTACACAAGTAGTTATTTGGAAAATGCAAATTTTGATCACAGCAAGACACCACTAAATAGCCACCAGACTGGATAAGATTTAAAAGGCTGACCAGCTCAAGTGCTTGCCAGGATGTGGAAGTACCAGGGCTGCACATTCTTAGCTGATGGAGGCAGAAAATGGTACCATCACTGTGCACAACACGTTTTCAGTCTTTTTAAAAGCCAAAAGTATAACTACCATATGATGAAGTTGTTCCACCCTTAGTAAGTTATACCCCATTTTAAAAAAGGAAGCACATATTCACAAAAACCTGCACTCAAATATTCATAAAACCTTATTTATAATTGCCAAAAACTAAAAAACAACCCAAATGTACCCCAGCAGGACAATAGATCAAAACATTGCCATTTAGCCATATAAAGGAATGCTACCTAGCAATAAAAAGCAAAGAATTATTGATACACATAACAAACAGCATGACTGAACATCAAGATAATTATGCTGAGCTTAAAAACAAACAAAAAGTACATTTTATATGTCTCTGGTTACATAAACTTCTAGGCAATGTACCTAACTCATAGCAACAGGGAGAGGACGACAGCTACCTGTGAGAAGAGGGGGTTAAAGAATGGGGTGGGGTTGTAAAAGGGGTACAAGGGAAACTCCTGGGGGTGAAGGATGCATTCATATTCTCAGTTATGGTGATAGTTTTAAGATGTATAAAGATGTCAAAACTTCTCAAATACAGACTTCAATCATGTGCAGCTCATTACATGACAATTGTTCATAAATAAAGCTGCCAAACAAAGAGAACTTTATCTCCAGAGGGTAGTAACTGAGTGTTTGACAGATAAAATTATCTAAGAACAGAAATTGATTTTGGACGGTAGTAGCGGAGTGAGTGAGGTTGTGGGCGTGGTATAGGTTGGCTCTCAGAGAGAATGACGGTAGCTGGGTTCTTTTTTTTGCACTGTTTTCAACACTCTGCTAAAAAGGCGAATGGAAAATGTGACTTTAACCCTAAGCATGTGGTTCAGCCTACTGCCTCTTTTTCTTTGGAGCCAATGAGAGGCCTGGCTATCTTGTTTGCTTTATTATGTTTTATTTAGTTCAATAAAAATGTGCATCAATGACGCAGCCTTCATACATTGATTAAAGTTGATATGAAGCAAGACTAAATTAATAAATAATTGGTGCAAGTCTTTCAGGAATATGGAGTTTCTCCCAGAAGGGCCAGTTGGCAGAGGCTGGGCAGGGGACCCTTACTGGGAATAGCATGTCATTGGCTATGGGGCTGCCACTGAGGAAAGCTTTGGAGGTCAGCATAGTTGCCCTGAAGTAATTGCGCGATGTGAACCAGGAGTTAAAGGTGGACCCTGAAGTCCTCAGTGTCCAGGTCCCCAAGCGTGGAAGAGTCATTATGCCTCATTTTCACGCCTCTGTAAGCCCAGTCCTGCAATGACAGGGGATGGAAAATTCCAAGCCTACTAACAATGAAGAACTGGTCCCTCCAAGGAAAGAGCCCTCCATACAATGTCTTGAATGTCAGTGAACTCCCCTACACTGATTCTGCAGATTTTATTGTCTGGGATGAGTAGATAGGCTGCAGGGCTTGATGCCTTTTGGTGGGCACGGACAAGGGAAATGTGTGAAAGTTCACTGAAGGAGCCGAAGAATGCTGGCCAGAAAAGGCCAGGGGATCCTTTGACAGACTACTTCAATCCACAGAAGCTTGCTTTGGTGAACCATCCTGGTAAGGGTTTTTGATATGTGCCTTTATAATGTAAATCCTAGATTTTATTTGCACAGCATTGAAGAAGGCAATGTGATCTGTGGAAATCAGCAAAAACATGGAATAAAGACCCGGAAATCTCTTCTATAAAAATAGTGAGAAAACTGGCAAGAATTATCAGATTCAACTTTTTCTGAATTTGTGAAATTAACTAGCTGTTTGCAGCTACCTAGGGACTACTCACTTGAGCAAGATGACTGAACTGCACTAAGGGTAGCAGGCTTTGCCGCATTTCATGGACTCCACTTCCCTTCCCTTCTCTCCAGCTCTGTATTGCCCTGAAAACCCAGAGAAAGCCAGTGTGGTGGTTCTCTGCAAAACCTCATTTGCAGGGCTGTCTTTATAATTCACTGACCTTGGACTTTACCCAGTGTGAAAAGCCATTTCCTGCTGGGTATTAGTTTAAAAATATTTACAGGCAATATTTAAAAATTTCACAGATGGTCAAGACAGTGGGTAGTAGTTGGGGCAAACAGTAAGCTAACCAAAAAGCTTCAAGACAGTGTAATGAGTTGCACACAGGGCCTTAGAAAAGTGCAGACAGACTCTGGGTAATCTTAAAGGCCATAAGCATGAGTAAGAAAGGATTTACACTTGTCCAGAGCTGAAGGCATCCTCAGAAAAGACCCCAAAAGTCCCCAGTTCTCGCCTCTGATTCCTCTGAGGTTCTGCACATTCTCGATGACTAAAGTTAACGTAGAGTTGTCAACTGCCCAAATGAGTGTAGAAGGCAGGGGCCAACGTTTATACAGAGCATCTGAGTGAGCGCAGGCAGATTTGTTGGCTGTGCAGCCTTAAGCACATCTCTGTCTAATTGGTGGTTGACTGTTTAGTTGATGAAGGTGAAAAGGTGGGAGGGATTTACTGAAAGAACTGGCTCAAGGGACTACAGAGAGTGATATGTTCCTCTTCAGGCCATCTACAAACTGGAAGACTAGGAAGGACAACAGTGTGGTTCAATCCAAGCCAGAGCCTTAGGACTGGGAAAATTGGCAGTGTATAAATCCCAGCCCAAGACTGAAAGCTTGAGAGAAAGCATCCACAGGTCCAGGTCCCAGAGGCCAGAGGCCAGAGCAGGTGGAGTCCTTGTGGCCAGCAGGATGTGAAGAGCTGTGGCTCAGCTTCAGGAGTGAGAACTTGCCTTTCCTCTACCTTTTGGTCTGCCTGACCCTTCGGTGTGCCCAGCTTGGGTAAGGGTGCGCTTCCTGTCTCAGTGCACTGACCCAGATACCAGTGTTCTCTGGAAGAGTCTAACAGATACGCTCGGAAACGATGCTCAGCCAGGTATCCAAGGGTCCTTCTATCCACTCAGCAAACACTTATGCTCAACCCTCATGAATATTCACTGCAATCCTCAAAGGCTGGGCTATAATAAGAACTGAAAACAAATCATAAAATAAGTGATAAGCAATCAAAATAGTCTAGAAAAAATATCTATTTAATACAAGAGAAAACAAAAATAGAGGCACAAAAAGGGCAGAAGATAAATAGAAGATAAGAAGCAAAGTCATGAGCTATAGGTAATCATGTTAAATTTAAATGGATAAAAATTTCCACTAAGGCTGGGGATATAGCTCAATGGCACAGCACCTACCTGGCAAGTGCAAGGTCCTGAGTTCGATTCCTGGCACCAAAAAAAAAAAAAAAAAAAAAAGATAAAATTTTAATTAAGATGGAGAAGGGCAGAATGTATAAAACAAATAAAAACTATGATCCAAGTACATGTTTTCTATAGAAGATGCACTTAAATTCAAACAATTATTGGAAAGTAAAGGAGTACAGAAAGATACACCATACAGTAGTACTATAAAGAGAGCTAAGCAACTATACTGAAACAGAAAGGCTTTAGGGCAAAAATGTTACTAGAGAGAAAAAAGACAATTTGCAATGAAAAAGTTTAATGCCTCAAAAAGATAGAATAATTATCAAAAATATATAGCCCACAACAGAAGCCCCCAAAATACTGATGCAAAAACTGTCAAAAAAAGGGGGGGGGGCTGTGGAGATAGCTTAATGGTCTAAGGATCCACCTGGCAAGCAGAAGGTCCCAAGTTCGATCCCTGGTACCAGCATACCATTCTGGCCCCAGGTTTCTAGGCAAGCCATGCAGGTTCCAAAACCAGATGTGGTGGCGCACACCTGTAATCCCAGTGCTGGGGAGGCTGAGACAGAAGGATCACTATGAGTCCAAGCTGTGTCACAGACTCTGTACCAAATAAATAAATAAAAGATTAAGAAAAATTTAAAAAGCTAAAAAACAGGGAAATAAATCATTGAAAAGCAATAATCAGAGGTGAGGCGCCAGCGGCAAGAGGCGAGGAGTTAGGTTGCTGGGCTTCTCATTTTCATTGCGTAGGCAGCTCTACCACTGAGATGGTCAATGTACCTAAAACCCGAAGGACTTTCTGTAAGAAGTGTGGCAAGCATCAGCGTCAGAAAGTGACCCAGCCTAAGAAGGGCAAGGATTCCCTGTACGCCCAAGGAAAGAGGCGCTACGCGGAGTGGCTATGTTGGGCAGACGAAACCCATCTTCCAGAAGAAGGCTAAAACGACAAAGAAGATTGTGCTGAGGATTGAGTGTGTGGAGCCCAACTGCAGATCGAAGAGAAGGCCGGCCACTAAGGGATGCAAGCGCCATGAACTGGGAGGAGACAAGAAGAGAAAGGGCCACGTGGTCCAGCTCTAGTCGCGTGCTTAACCTTAAGGCAAACGTGTTGAAGCTATAGAAAGATTAGCTGTAGGAAAATAAATGCAGTAGTAACCACACCTTTAAAAAAAAAAAGAAAGAAAAGCAATAATCAGAGACTCAAATAGCCTCACTTTGAATACTAGCTAGAACAGGTAGGCAGAAGCATATCAACAATGAAATAGAAGACCTAGACGACTCTGTAAACCAATATGACCCGCCCTACTGCTATAGGATACTCAACAACAGCCAGATACACATCCTTTTCAAGTTCCCAGGAAATATTCTCCTGGAGCGACCCTATGTGAGGTCAGAAAACGTGTCTCCATGTGCTCAAAAGAAAAGAAATTATACCAAAGATCTTCATCAACCACAGCAGAATGCAGGAGAAATCAGTAACAAAGAAAAACTGAAAAACTTCACAAACACACCAAGCAACACACTGAATGATAATACAGCAAAGAAATCTATCATGGGGGATGCTGGAGAATGTTTATGTCTAATCGAAAATGAAAACACAGCACACCAAGATGCCTCAGATGTGACAAAAGCAGTTCTTAGAAGATCAATGACTGTGAACATCTGTGTTTTAAAGATCTCAAATCACTAATTTAGTCTTTCACCTTAAAGAAAAAACGAGCTAAAGAAAAGTGAACCCAAACAAGCAGAAGGGATGAAATTATAAGGATCAGAGCAGAAATGAACAGAATGGAAAATAGAAAAATAATAGTGAAAATTAGCAAAACCAAAAGTTCGTTAAACAATATCAAGAAAACTGAGGTTTGTTTGGCTGAACTCACTAAGAAAAAAAAAAGAGAGAAAGTACTCCAGTTACTAATGTCAGTAGTGAAAGAGGGAACAGTAACACCAATCTTTCAGAAATAAAAACAATCACAAGAGAATGTTATGAGCAATCCTGTGCCAGCACATTTGATGATCCAGATGAAAGGGAATAATTTCTAGAAAGACATAAACTATCCAAACTCTAGAAAATAGTCCTGAAGCAAGTAAAGAGACAATTAGAATTTTTTTTAACAAAAGCTTCTTACAAGAAAGAGCCCATACCAGATAGTTTTGATGGTAAATTCTATCAAATATTTCAAGAAAAATGAACACAAATTTTTGACAAACTCTCCCAAAACATAGAAGTGGGAACACACACTGAATCATTCTGTAAGGATGTTTGTCTGATATCAAAACCAGACAAAGCTATTACAAGAAAGGAAAACTACAGACTAATGTCCTATGAATATAGATATGAAAATATTCAACAAAACATTAGCAATCAAATCCAACAATAAATATGAGATTATATATAGCAATCACATAATTTGTAAATAGAAAAATATTTGCAAATCATATAGCCAGATTATGTAAAGAATTATTACAACTTAACAGTAAATGACAAATATCTCAATTTTAAAAATGTTTGAGGGATGTGGATAGATATTTCTGCTCAGATGTACAGATGGCCAGTAGCACATAGTTAGTCATTAAATAAAGGCTAGTCAAAACCACAGTAAAATGTCACTTCACACCCACAAAGATGATTAAAATAAAAAAGACAGACAATAACAAGTGTTGGTGTGGTTATGAAGAATTTGATCCTTTAATACATTGTTAACGGGAGTGTAAAATTAGTTCAGCTACTTTGGAAAAGCGCTTGGTCCTTCCTGTATGTTATGCATAGTGTTACCATAGGACTTGTCGTTCCATTCCTATGTATGTAGCTGACAGAATTCAAAGCACGTCCATACAAAAGCTTGGGCACAAATGTTCATAGCAGCACCGCTTAACTAATTAGATAGCTAAAGAGATTTTCCTATCAGCCTTGGTCTATACTAAACAAAGACCAAACACACAGCCAAAGTCTATATTCAGCGCATCCTCCAGAGGCTCTGCAGAGCTAGGGTGTGTGGTGTTGTCTACAGTCCTGTGTAGAGATGCCCACAGACCTCGCTGCTTACGAGAGCTACAGTAGCGAGTCCAGGACTAGAGCTCCTGACTGTCCTCCCCGGACTCACACTACAACATCCCTCTTCTTACTGTTGTATTTGTCTCCATTAAGCCTTATAGAATTGAAATCTTGATGTTTGTATGGTGCAAACTTTCATATTAAGAACAAATACTCTTCTCTGCAGTCTTTGCTCTTGCTTGTATTGGTGCTTCTGCAGAAAGGGTCCCCAAATGTCTCTTTCATTGGTTACACAGGACATGTACCCGATGAGTGGTTTTCTCAGTGGGTTTCACATCAGTTCCAAGTTGTCAGCTCTGACATTATGGGTACCAGGAGTGCATGGCTATGGCCAGCTGTGCTTCCCTGAAGAAGAAACCAAATGCAGGAGCTCCTCACAGAGCTAGACAGTAGTCATAGAAGGGGACAGAGTCCAAGATGCTGTGACGCTTTAAGGGTACAGAGACAGAAGCAAGAGCAGAGGCTGGAGATGCCAACAGAACCTCCTTCACCACTTCATGGTGAGGATTAAGTGAAATAATGCAGCCATGTTCCAAGCGTGTTTAGAACAGTTGGTACTCAAGAAATGTTGGCATTAGAAGTGAGAGGGTGGAGCGCAACAGCTGTTTGCGAAAGAGCAGACCCATCGAGGAAACTATTTTGCAGCAACCAGAGACCATCTGGCCTGGGATTAAAGGCTTGATTGGGAATGCAACAAAGAGGTATTGGGGAGAAACCACCAGCTTGGTGGCTGTAACAAGGGCCCCTGGAAGTCAGAGAATTACAGTGAGGGAACAATCACTGTCTATTGAAAAGTGATTTTCAGAACTCTGGTGTTCTCATCCACTAAATGGAAATAATTCCACTACTTGTCTCATAAGATCATTGCAATAAAAATTACTAAGTGCTTTGCCTGATATCAGATGAACACTTCATAAATGATGGTGATGGTGGTGAAGGTGGCAATGATGATGTTAGAGGTAATAATTCAAGCAAGATTTTATGATACTCTTGTAGGCCAGACTCTACTTTGGTGGGCCAACATTTTGAATGAAATAATTGAATTTAATCTGTGTAAAAACTAGAACTAGGCAAAGAACAAAGAAGCTAGCTCATCAAAAGAGAGAACAGAAAGCCAAGAGAAGGAAGGAAATTATCCAGTGAGGGTTTTCTTCGGGGTTTTGCTTTGGAGTATGTGACATTAACCCCTTCTTTGGTCTTCATATTTGATATTCTATGAGGACTATGCTTCCCACTAATTGTTTTGGAGAAGGGGCTCTTGTTGGTTATCTTGAAGTGTTTGAGTTCTATACTGAGTTGGGCATCTGATTGAGAACAGATTGATATGGGACCCAGATGATGGGTGACTGCAGGCATCTGAGATACACTGTTATTGCTATGGATGCCATTTGGCTAGAAGAGAGATCAGTGATTGAAGCAGGAGAAACAGTGGAGGCTGCGTGCATGGCGTTATGATTTGTGTCTAGCTGTCCCCCCAAAGCCTCATGCTGTCATGGGACAGCTTTTGGAGTCTGTGATTGGTTATTGTGGGTGTGATGCTACACTTGCCCTGGGTCAGGTAATTTGTGTTACAATGTAAGGAGGGGAGAGAGGCTGGCTAGCTGCCTGAGCTGCTGCTGTTCCTTTTGCTCTTTTGCTCTTTGCCGCCACCATGAAGGGCTGCTCTCTTCCATGTGCTGCTCTGCCTTGGAGCCAGCTGAGTATGGACTGAAACCTTGACTAATTGTGAGCTAAGTAAACCTTTCCTTCCTTCATTTTGGGTGTCAGGTAATTTGTCCCAGCAATGAGAGAAAAGCAACTAAGACAAAACTAAGACACATGGTTTCCAAGGTGAGCAAGTGAAGGAGCTGGGTGTTAACGCATTGAATGAACCCCAAGTGGGATGAAAAAGGAAAGAGTGATGGTGGCTTAAAGCTCAGAGGAAGCAAGAGCATTGCTGAGGCACAGACAAGCCAAACCAGCACCAAGGGTCTGGAACCAAGCAGCAGCTGACAGCCCAGCCCTTCCCTGTGAGACTGCCTGTGCCCCAGGACCTTGTTCTTGTGTCAGGAATGGATGGCCTTGGACTTGGCTGAGGAGGCAGAGTATGCGTGTGACTCGTACTTCTTTTGCTTGCAGTGGTTCTGGGGCTTAAGCTCCTTTGGAAGAAATATTCATTTCAATCTAATTGCTTGCAACCTGAAGTGTAATTAGAGGAATACGTAAAGTTCAGGGGTGAGAGAGTACAAGGGTAAGAGGAGCTGGCTGAGCCCACCCACTCAGGCTTGCACTTCAGAGCAAGGGATTACCCGGTGCCTACTGTGCATGCAGCACTGTGCTTTTGTCTCCAAACTGGAAATGCAGGGTGCCTTTAAGCCCATCAGCAAACTTGTTATAAGCACTTACCACACATAGGCAATGGAGCTATCCACTGAAAACTGCCCAGTGTGCTCTGAGTGCAGTTTTTCTCCCCCTTAGTATTAGAATGACACAATCACACCACTCTGTGGGGAAAGAGTACTATGAGAATTAGCTCTCAGAAAGAATTTCTGGCACCGGGGAGTAGAAGTGCAGCATCTAACCCTCTTCTGACAGGGGCTCTCAACTCCTGTCCAGAAGACTGTCGTGTGCCAGAGAAGAGGGGAGGAGCACCATGAGCATCAGGATGCTGCCCTCACTCTGCACCCTGCCACCTGCCCAGGTGAACCCCATCTGTGGTCTGATCATCCACACCATTAAACCAGGAAGGACACAGCCACACCGGGGCAGAGCTCAGAGGTCAGAAACAGGAAGGGGCCCAGGTGATTCCCACATGCAGGGGCTAGAAAGAGGCATGATGATGCAAAGAGGGAATCCAGCTTTGGTCACTGTGCTCACAACTCAAAGCCAGCCCAGGGCTGTTGATCATCATAGGTATGCAAGAGGCTCAGGGGTCAAGCATGAGTCACAGGCAGGGGACAACTGCCCTAGTTCTCCTGGGGCAGAGCGGTCCCACATGCGGCACTCGGGGCTCTATATTCAGGAAAGTCACAGGCATGCTGAGCAGAGCTGCTCACTCCAGCAGGAAGTGTGAAAGAGTAATTTACTCACAGACTCAAGCCTGTGCTGAATCACGGAATAAGGGTCCATCTTCCCCCGGATCACCTCAATGCAGAGAACTCGCCTTTCCTAGTGTCTTCTGGATTCTGAGCCCATAGGATCACTATATCCTTCCTGTGCCCTGTCCTACTTCCCAGAACCATGTTGTTTCTGCTCCTTCCTTCATAGGAAGGCCAGGAAGAAGGGTTGTGGGCACAGCCTGGGTCTCTGCCACCCAGAGAGGTACCCGCCCTCCCTGCCCAGTAAGACCATTCAAAGTGCTGTATCAGCAAACAAATGTAGGACCAGGGGACAGGATTCCACTTGCCTCTCTGAGAAAATAAAGCTCAAATTCACTTTTAGAAGACACACATCTCAAAGGATTTAAGATTAGCAAGCTGGTTTCAAAGGTTAATTTAATGCTTTCCCCCCAGAAAGCAACGCACGTCCTTCTCGTCCATTACGTGTCTTTGCTAGGGCACCCCGCCGCCCAGAACACCACAGGTCAGCCTGGGCCAGAGGTGTGTTCCGTGGGTGTCTTCTGCTCGCTGTGGCTGCAGTTAGGTGATCATCACACCAGAGAGACAGCCGCAGCCACCAGTGAATGAATGAAAAAACTGTGAACGGAGCCCTTCAGTTTCAGCCCCAAACTAGGCCTGGGCCAAGATCTGGGAAAATCCACGGGGCTGGAGCAGAACCCAGGCGCACTCAGACACAGCACTTAACCTTCAAGACCACAGTTTCTTTGTCTCTAAAACAGCGCCCCTCGTTCCTGCAGACATTTAGGCCAAGGTCTGGTATTCTGGAAGTGCTGCTCTTCGGCCTTCCTGTGAGGCGCCATCTTTAATCCCACAGATGTGGCCACCTGACTAAAAAAGTGACTTTGTAAAAGGTAGTGTCTCCAGGGAGCCAAGGAAGTCCTGTAAAAGGTCATCTTCTGCTCAGGGCTACACAAGGCACACTGTGGAAGGGCCCTCTGGACTCCCTCCCTAGGAGGTAGTGTTCTTCCTTCTACAATTGGCCCTCTGTCCCTTTAAGCGTGGAAAGACAGTCAAAGAGAAAACCAGAGGGGATTTTGGTTGTTATCTTTGTTCTTTTGTTGGTTTCATTCTGTTCTGTTCTGGGTTTTTGTTTTTGTTTGTGTGTTGTTTTTTTTTTAAATGAACTTTCCACCATGCTGTGTAGGATGTCAAAACATGGGTGCGCAGCTCCCTGGTGTGAGAATTGTACCCTTCTTCATGTTGAGGTGTAACAGAGCGTGTGTTCTACTGTAAATAAACTACCTTAGGAGTGGAAATTTGGTCTTGGGTATCAGAAACATCCCCCCTTCCTTCCTTCATCTAAACTTGGATCAGCCAACATCAAGGAAGAGGGAGAAGGCTGGGCAGATGACCTCTTGAGAAGGTCGCCCACCAGGACCGCACATCCAATAGGGCCTGAACCCTCACAGCGCTTGCCTACAGCCTCTGCCTCTGCCCTTAACCACATGACCTTGGGAGGATCTTCTCTTGTGGTTCACAGGGCACTCCTGGCCTCCTGGAGATGTTTGCTTCCTCCCATGAAGAGCAGAGCCTGGTGACAAACAGCCTGAGGGGCTATGCACCCGGGCTCTGAGGGAAAGAGAGGCCAGCACCAGGCCTTTGAACCTGAGAGCCAAAAGAGAACAGCTGTGGGGAAAGGCAAGTTTGTAACAAAGGCCAACAGCCCTGCCAGGGGCAGTTCCTGCACACCAGCTGCAGACAGGGTCAGCAAAGCCACCAGCTGTACTTAGGGACAGGGCTCAAAAGAGGCCTCAAAATAATGCCCTCAGAGACTATCCCAGCCCACTCAGAGTCCGCTGAGGAAGCACCACTCCCTGGGGTCATGAGGAGAATGAGCTGGGAGATGCTGGGTAGATCAGCGAGCAGTGACAGAAAGGGAGTGGACGTTAGGGAGAAGGCCGCCTAGGTTCTCTCCATAATGCATGCATATGCTTCAAAAGTTTCTTTATCTCAAAGTTCTCCTCTAGCCCGAGTCTCCTGTGAATGCGTTTCCACTCTCAGGTAAGGTAGAGAGATCACATGTACCTGAGGGCTCCTAGGCACCTTACCCCCACCATACACCAAATAGTAATCAGTAAATCATATAATGCCAATAATAAAATAGCTATTTTTAGGCAGGAGATCAGGACCATACGCATGTGCTGTATATGCATCTGAGAACCACAAGAGTTTTCATTTAAAATAAATTATTTTTGGAAGCCAGCAAATGCTTGTTGGAAAAGGAACTGGGAGTAGAGAAGTGGAAAAATTAAAGCTCCCTGGCTTCCCCCTGGGGGACTCCCTGGGGTCCCGCTGTCAACTCTTCAGACTTCGTTTGTATAACAAATGTTGAATGAGCCTGGTGAAATCGACAGCTCCTCATTTCTGAAGACTTGGACTTCTTTCCCTTCTGTTTTTGTAGTCTTCTTATCATATCTTTGAGGTGCTCAACGCATGTGTTGAGTTGAGTTTACAGAGACTTTTTAATGTAAAATTTACATCTACTGAAGTGTGTGTGTGTGTGTGTGTGTGTGTGTGTGTGTGGTGCATGAGTAGGGATTGAACTCAGAGCCTTCATGCAGTGCTACCCCCACGCCCAGCTCTTTCAAGTTTTTTTAAAAATTATTTCAAGACATAGTCTCCCTTAGCTGCTGAGTTGCCCAGGCTGGTCTCAAACCTGTGGTCCTCCTGCCTTGGCCTCTCCGTGTGCTGGGCTTGCAGGTGTCTGTCACCATGCCCAGATCACAAACACTTCTTCTAAGTGTGCCTGAGATGACTTTTAACAAATAAACACACCGATGCCCCAGCCCAGACCTCAGGACAAAGAATCGCTGTCACCTCTGGAAGTCTCCCTCTGCCCTCCTAGCTGGTCTTCATTTGCAGCGAGGAGCCGCTGTTCAGATCTCCTTCCTCTGTGGCTTGCTTTAGCCTGTCCCACTCTGCAGGGAGACACGGAGCATGGATGCGGCCCTGTGAGCACTCAGCATGGGTTTTCTGAGGTTCACCCTGCTTGTACGTTGGATCCAAAGCACTGCCAAAGACTGACGTGTTCCAGCATTGGTCCCCTGCATGGTGCAATTGGGAGATGGCACAAATAGGAAGAGGTGGCCCAGTGTCAGGTCTGTGTCACTGAGAGTGTGCCTCTACAGGGCACAGCCAGACAGGACCCCAGCCCATTTCTCTTTCTCCTTTACTTCCAGGCCATGCAGTGAACAAACGTCCTCTGCCATGGTCTCCTGGCCATTGACCTCAGCCTGCCTACTAGAAGATTCAAAGTATTGAATCTTCCTGTTCATGGGCTGGAACCACTAATATTGGGAACCTTTCTTCTTTATAAGTTGACTGTCTCCAGTATTTGTTATAGCAACAGATCACTGACTGACACCACCTATGTTGATATGCATATCAATAGCCTTTACCTTTTTTTTCTGTATTTTAGGGAAGGAAAAAGTTGAGAAGGATTTTTTTTGGGGGGGAGGGCGCTGGCTCAGGCTGCCTTAAGGGTGGGTCTGGTAAGACATGTGGAGGTGGGGATAGAACCGTGGTCCTCTGCTCCTGACTGTTTGCATGAGCAAGCACTTAAACAACTGAGCTAACCAGCAGGCCTCCAATAGCCTCTACCTTGTGGTTGGTAGCTTTGCTTCTGTGTGTTTGCAGCCTGGAGATGGAACCCAGGGCCTTCACATCGAGCTGCATCCCTACCCATTTTACCCTTTTTATTTTGAAACAAGAGCTTGCTAAGTTGCCCAGGTTGGGCCCAAACTGCCAATCCTCTTGCCCTGTTTTTCCAGATGTTCCTTTTTTTTCTGAGTAGTGATTTATTTGATGATGCTAGCCCCGGGGCCTTTGGCTGTCTTCGGAGGCTGCGCTTCATCTTGTACCTGTTAGCATCATGTCCGGTGGCCTCTTGAAGGTGCTGCACAGCGACTCTTACTTGGAGCTGAGTCAGTACAAGGACCAGCACTTTTGGGGTGACAATGATGATGCTACAAGCTTGTTTAACCATTCTCTCATTGATAAACTCCTGAAATGTTTTGATCTTTTCCAATCCTCTGAATCAACCACCATGTCCTTTCCTGAATGACCCTTTTCGGGGACATACATCTCCATTCCTCTTGGGAAAATCCCTAGGAATACAACTTCTGGCTCACAGAGCGGTGTTGATTCAGTTTTTTAAGAAGTCATCACATTTCCACCAATAGTTGGTGATTCACTGCAGGTATCTTTTTGTGGTTTTAATTTTTATTTCCTTGATGACTAATGATGCATCTGTCGTGGTTATTTATAGATTCTTTTGGGGATTTAGAGAGTTAGAAGCGCTCTTTATATATCCAGAATATTAGTCCTTGTTCATATATTATGCAAATATGTTCCCCCAGTATATGGCTTGCTTATTTATTTACTTAATGATATCTTTTATCAGAAGAGTCATTGAATTCTGGTAGGGACAAATTTATTGATTTTTGTTTCATGTTTACTGCTTTCTGCTACCTGCCTAGTGAACATTTGCCTGCCCCAGGGCTAAGATGTTCTCATATGTTTATCTCTTAAAAGTTTTATGGTTTTATATTTAGATCTGTGATTCATGCCAAGCTAATTTTTGTTTATGACAGAAGGAGGAAGTTGAAGTTTTGTTTATTTGTTCTATGGGGACATTCAGTTAATGCCACAGCATTTTTTGAGTAAAATTTTCCTTCCCCATGATTTCTTTGATATCTTAAAAAAAAAAAAAAAAAGACCATGTGAGATTGGGCCTGCTTTTGGCTCTCTATCCATATCTGCTCATTTATTTACCAATCACTCTATCAGTCCCATGTCATCTCCAAAGTAAGGTAGTTTGCACAAATTCACTTGATTCTTTGTGTCTCTATATGAATTGTAGAATATTCTACAAAAAAAATAGTTTGTAGTATTGTGACTGGTATTGCAGAGCCTCTAAGGATCAACTTGTGGGGAATTCACATTTTTGGCACCAGCTCCTCCAATCTGTGACTATAATATATAATTCTATGCATTTACTTTGCTCTTCACTAAGTTCGCTCCATAATGTGTAGTCTTTAATATAGAGATCTTTCCTATCTCCTGTTAAATTTGTTTCAGAGTATCTTGAGCTCTGAAGATATTAGAAATAGAATTGTTTCTCTTATTTCATTTCCTGTACACAAACAGGTAACTGATATTTTAATAATAACCTTATATCGCACAACCTTGTTCAACTGATTTGTTAGTTCTAACACTATGCTTTGTAGGTTTCTTAGGATTTCCCACATAGATAACTATGCCATGTATAGACTGAGATGCGATTCTTTTTCTGTCTTCCTTTACTTCTTTGGTTTGCATTGCAGCAATGGTTAAGACTTGCAATTCAGTGCCGAATGGAGTTGGTGGGCTTGGGAGATGGCTCAGTGGCATAAGTGCCTGCCTGGCAAGC
>NW_004524628.1:2635525-2638770 GCF_000260255.1 Octodon degus
AAGCCAGCCAGCCTGGAATTGGTGGAATTAGATAGCACTGTCTTGACCCTAACACAAGGGCAGGAGAAGCATTCACCCTCTCATTATAATGAGATGCAGGTTTTTGGTAGACATTTTTATCCAGTGTTATCAGATTGATTATCTTTTTTAGCCCTAGTTTCTGGGAGCTTTATTATAAATGAAGATTGAATGTTTTTCTTGTATGTTTTGGCAGGATCACCCAAAGGCCTCCGTGGGGAGAGGGGACTGATTCCAACCCCCGAGATCTCAGCTGCCAGGTGAAAACCTCATCATCAGGCCCACTATGCCCACTAGGAAAAGGGAGATAACGCCGAGCTATGAGATTGGAGAAAGCCTTCAGGCTTTGATGTGAGGTTTTTGGGGTTCATCCCTGTGGTCAGAATGTCGGTCTGCTCATCACCACAAGACACATTGTCCACAAGGATCACCAGAATAGCTCACTATGAAGCCTCCAAAGTGTGGTTCCCTCCAGATACAATATAACAAGAGATTCAGTAAACACAGTCCCCAGAGGGCTAACTCATTTCTTGGAAAAGGAGTTCTCAGAGCACATAAACAGCTGGACCATAAAGACAAAGGTAACCATTCACAGAATGGAGAAGTGTATTCTCAAAAATTACAGCCAGAGCCAGTGCTGTGGTTGAGAAAGGGGTTTCATGTTGTTTCTGTTGTTGTTTCAGTTTTGACCTCAGAAAGGATGCACACTGTCTGTTTGAACAGGTTCTCAGCAGCACTTAGGGCTGGGCCTTCACAGTTGGCATAGATTCCAATGCTGGCATGAGAGACATTGGACCCATGCTCGCCAGTGTCAGAGTCCTCTCAAAAAGGAGCCCTGCTTGGAGAGAGAAGCATTTCTCTTCAGAAGAAGGAACCTGGAAGGCCTTTCCAGAGAGTTGGTCATGACGTGTAACAGCATCCTCCTCTGTGTTTCTGCAGCTGAAGTCATCGTGCACTTGTGGTGGACCAAGAATCCCAGACAAGAGATGGACACTAGTCCCTGATGGACACCCCGCGCTGCAGATGGACATACTCCAACCAACATGGGGAGCTCTAGCACTCAGTCACTGTTGTCTTCTTGACCTCCTGAGTTTATCTCCACGACCCACCAAAGGTCTGTTCCATGCTATTGTATGCCACACTCCTCCTGGCTGTTCCTGTGGACACCCTGTTTATTTCTGGTCTTTGCTAATGAGAGTCAATCTCAGCAGAGGAAAGAACCAGAAGTGTTCTTCGGCATGAGCCCATAGGACTCTGCTTGCCCCATAACTTTGTTTTGAGATGAAACAGCCCTCAGCTCTGGGTCACAAGGTCTGGAGGAGCAGTGGGACACAATTCAGTCTTCTCTGAACCAAAACGCAGTTGGTAAGGGAAGTGAATTCGGGGGAAGTTCTTTATTTTGAAAATAGAGAAGGACAACTCCCCTCACTATCCAGTCTCTCCTTCCCTCCTTCCCACTAGAAGCTCAGTCCCACCCTCATTCCGTGAAAAGGAAGGCGGTATGAAGGAAGATGCAGAAGAACTCAGTTTGGGAGACTACTATGAAAAGTAGGGCAAGACAAAAACCACAGGCGTTGTGGAAGACACACAGTGTGGGAAAAAAGAAAGCGCTTGCTTTTGCAACTCTTGATGATGACGATACGGCTGATAAAATTGTTGGTCAGAAATTCGACACTGCTAATGGGCACTATTAATAGTGAGGTGAAAAGAGCGTCTCATTAAACAAGAGATGCAGTCTGCTGGATGGCAAAGCAGCCATGGAGGTAGATCTGCAACTTTATGGGTCATGGAAGAAACTTTGGAGGTGGTGGAGGGAATTTTGGCCATAGTGGAAACTGGTGGAAGAGGAGGCTATGGTGGTGGAGGAAGCTATGGTGGTGGAGGAGGCTATGGTGGTGGAGGAGGTGGCCGCAGAGGTAGTTATGGAGGGGGTGATGGTGGCAACTGTGGTGGTGGTCCTGGTTATATTAGTAGAGGAGGGTAGGGTGGTGGTGGACCAGGATGTGGAAACCAAAGTTGATATGGTATTGGAGGAGGATATGATGGTTACAAAGAAGGAGGAAATTTTGGTGGTGATAACTATGGTAATGATGGAGACTATAATAATTTTGGAAATTAGAGTTGACAATGGCAATCAGATTATGCCCTGAAGGAGACAGGTCTGGTGGAAAGAGCTGTGGTAGTCCCTAGGGTGGCGGTTATGGATCTGGTGGCAGAAGCGGTGGATATGGTGGCATAAGAGTTTTTTTTTTTTTTTAATGCTACAGTTCTTAGCAGGAGAGAATGAGCTTCCAGGAAAGCTGTAGATTTTCTGAGACAGTTGTCCCAAATGCATTAGGGGAACTCAAAAAAATCTGTCTCCAAAGGATTGGTGATCCATACTCAGAAAAGTTCCTGCATCTTAAACAGAAAACCCACTCAGAGTCAGAAAAGCCAGTGCAGCTTCAACAGAAAGCCCTTCTGGGTCAGGACTGTCAGAGCCACAGACTGCGAAAAGTGCAGCTATTGATTAATGCCCGGCAGTGTGGATTAGATGGATATTCCTGAGGTCTTTTAGATATAATAGCTTTTTCTTTTTCATTATGCCGGGTATACTGCCCTGTTAATTGTGGTAGTGGCACCAGGAATGAAAACTTAAGGAATTTTTAACTTTACACACACACACACACACACACACACACACACGCATGCATCATTGAGCAAATAAGTGCCTTGTAAAGTGATCAGTTGCCTGAGGATTTGACTCTAACATGACTTTTGCAGTAAAAGTTTAAGAACGCAACCAGACCTTGTGTTAGGTTTAGGGGATCTCAAAACCAACAGTGGGTGATCGGGTGTATGTTGGCAAGGCCACTGTGACGTCCGCCCGGAGCCTCAGCAAGCCCGGGCCCGAGACGTCAGGACTGCCAGGCCCAGGTGGCAGCTGAGCCGGCCTCACCGCCACTCCCAGGCAGACCCTGCAGGCTGAGGAGCTTGGCCAAAGCTGGGGAGCCGTGGGCCTCGTGGCTGAGTCTCAAGCCTGGGTCCCCTGACTTCAAGCCTCCTCCCAGGACTTGTCCTTCCCCCTGAATATATCTGACCCCAAATTGTCACCAGACCCCAGGGAAAGCACTGGCTTTGTCTGAGATAAACACCAACCCTAACACACCCAGTCATTACCAGATCAGTGGTTGTTGTTTGGGGCTTGTGGCATGTTTCTCTCTCTCTCTCTGTCTCTCTGTCTCTCT
>NW_004524628.1:2638870-2654816 GCF_000260255.1 Octodon degus
CTCCTCCCTCTCTCTCTCTCTCTCCCCTCCACCCTCTCCCCTCTCCCCCCTCTCTCTCTCCTCCCTCTCTTTCTCTCTCCCCTTCTCTATCTTCCTCACTCCTTCTCATCTTTCCCTTTTCCTCAATATAACCACTGTTAGGTGGCCCAAAGGCTCTCTCAAGCATAACTCAATTCACTCAGCTGGTTTCCCTGGGCAGTCTCCTGTCAATCCGGCTCTCACTGTCTGAGCTTCCTCCCCAGGTCCCCCAGCCTTTCCTGCAACTCCATGTTGCTCCTTCCCCCTAACCCCTCACTGAACACTCTACCAGCAAGTCCTGAGGGAGGAGACCTGAGGTTCTCCCCTTGGGCAAACAGGACTGGATGGATGACATAATCCACTTGAAGTCTTAGAAAAACAAGCGCGTGGCCCTTGGCTCTCCTGGGCTCTCATTTTGGTTGCCTCATGGCACTGGGCAAAACGCCAGGGAGCCCAACCCCAACCCAGAGACTTGCAGAGCTCCAGGGAGCCCCAGCCTGGGACTGTCTGCTGCTGCCTGCTGCCCGTGCAGAGAAGACTGGGCGGTCCACAGAACCCAACATCTCTGCCACTGGGCCTGAGACTCTGCCACACCTCCCACAGCCTGCGACAGCTTCCCGTTGGCTCCTGCTTCTCCTTGTGTGATGTGATGGATGACTTGGCTGATCTCCCTGATGTCAGAGAGTGGGTCAGCTACGGCTCCACCTCGGGAGAAGGCAGGTCCAGATCTGCGGAAGGCGGGGTGCCTGTTATTCTGAATCATGTTGGAGAAAAGTGACATACTGTGAAGAAAGATAGCAAAATGCTGAAGAGTCCTACATTGGAAAAAAAAAAAAAAAAACACTTAAAGGGAAAGCCTCGATGTCCACCAGGAGCACAGTGGATGGACAAGTCCTGCTAGACTTCCAGCGAAGCATCCCTGCATACCAGATGCACTTGGACAAGTACGAGGATGAGAGTGAATCTACGGAGGAGCACATGGGCGCAGTGTCCATCTGTGTAAGGTGCAGCAATAGAAATAAAATGGCCCGTTCTGATAGGAGTCAAAGCAGTGGTCCTTGAAGAATGGGGAGGAAGGTAGGTTGCCAGGGTAGGAGAGTGAGCACTTCGATAAGTATTGTGTATCTCTCGCTCATACATGTATGTGTATGAAAATTCACCCAGCTCTTGTTGAAAGATTTATGTACTTTACTGCATTCACATTTTAGCTCAGTAACAGCTTATCTTAAAATGGACAAAGGAGGAGGCCAGGGAGATGGTTCAGTAGAATAAGTGCTTGTCTGGCAAGCGCAAGGGCCTGAGTTCAATCCCCGGTTCTGAAAAAAAAAAAAAAAAAAAATGGACAAAGAGAATGAAGAGTCAATGAAGGAGAAAAAGAGGAACAGAGGTTCAGGACTGAGGAGTGTAAGAGCCCGTGGGAAGCCAGGAGAGCGTGTCTCACTAACAGGGTATCCGCAGCGACCAATGTGGAGAGACTCATGGTTTGGTGATGGAGATATTATTTGTCCTAAGAGATAAAATTCCAGTAAGGTAGCTTTAGCTTGAAGAAAAAACAGGGTCAAGGTAAACCTGGGGGTGAAGATGCCATTCAGATTTGGGGGAAGGAAAAGACAGAAGCTTGTAATCAGATGGGAAGAAGCCGCTGGAGAAAAGAGAGAGGTCTAGAGAGGTTGTTTGGAGCAAGATCTTCAAGGAAGCAGTGGGATCCCAAGAGAAGCGATTCAGAGTTTTGGCAGGAAGATGAGACCTTCTGGAGATAGAAGAAACAGCAGTGGTGACATGCCAGGTCACTGGCTGGTGACCCTGTGTCCTAGACTGCCACAGCACAGGGCAAGCATGCCATTCCTGTGGGAAGAAGAGGGGATTGTCAGCAAGCCAAACAGATCAGTCACTGTACCTAGGCAATAAAAATTTGTCAACACGAAATTAATACTAAAAGTGACAGAAGTTCAGAACTGTAACTGGAAGGACACCCAAGAAGTCCCACTGGGTCATTTGCCAGTCGTGTTTGGAGGCTTGAGAGGCAACACCGAGAAGGCGAACGATTGGTGCTCACTCCAGGCCGGGGGCAAGAATTCTAGGAAGAGGAAGCTGGTTCTCAGACAGAGAAAGGCCTCTGATGACAGCCAAAGATGGCTTCGTATGTGCATCCTCGGAATCCCAAGGAATAAGAGATGAAGAGTGGGTGTCTTCGTTACTTTTCTCTTTGCTGAGACAAACTACCAGAAACCCAAAGTTAGAAAAGGAAAGGTTTCTTTCGGCTCACAGTTTGGAGAGGCTTTAGCCCCTGCTCAGCTGGCTCCAAAGCAGGGCGGCATGGTAGAGGGGCCTCCGGAGGCCAAAGAGCACACAGCAGGCAGAAGATAGGGAAGTAGCAAGGCAGCAGCGGCGTCTCCCTTTCATCCCTTCCAGGCTACCTGCCCTGTGGGTGGTGCCACCCACACCAGGGGGCCTTCTGGTTATCCACACCAAGAACTGTGCCCACCAAGGAGTGGACTAAAAAAACACGCGCCCTTAGGACCAGAGTCACACGCCCTAGGTCCAGCCACCTCTGCAAAGCCCCAGTGTGGCCATGTGATGCTGTAGGGTGGCACCTAGACACAAGCCATAACAGTGAGGGAGCTAAAATTTTTTGAAGAGATAAAGACTAAAAGCTTTCTAAATGTGGCATAAAACATAAATGTGTAGATTTAAGAAGCCCAGGTAACTCCAGAAAGAATAAAGTCAAGGAAATCTGTACTTAGACATAGAATAATTAAATTATTGAAAGCTTAAAAAAAACCCAAATTATTCTGAAATCATCAATAAAAAGCATCATAACACTTATAGAATAACAATTATTTAAAGGATAGTAGCTTTCTCATCAGAAACTATGGAAGCCAGAAAGCAAGAATGCACTTTTTTAAAAAAAGAATGAATTTAGTACAGGGTCTACAGGGTCTCACTACACAGATCGGACTTGTAAGGATCCTCCTGCTTTCAGCCTCCCAAGGGCTGGCATTACAGGCACGTGCCACCGCGCCCAGTCTCGGTCGCAGTTTCAGTGCACCCTGGGGGCGGGGCCAGCACAGCATGCCAGGGATCAAACCCCAGTCCGTGCATTTGCATAAGCAGGGGCTTTAGTCTGCTGAGCTATCCAGCTGTCCCTGGAAGCGCTAGTTTTTAAAACCTTGTATTCTGAGAAGGACAAGTTCACAAGCAGTTGTACAGCGAATAATGTCCCGTGGGCCCTTCCCAAGGTGCCTGAGTGGTTAACGTCTTATGGAACTATAAGAGAATATCCAAACCAGGAAGCTGATTCTTCTGTGTTTGCATGCGTGTGTCTGGGTGTGCTTGTGGGGTTCTGTGTCCTTTATCTCAGATATAAATTCATGTCTACTCAACCACAACCGAGACACAGAGGTGTCCCAGCCCAACAAATTCCTCCTCTGCCTGGCCCTCACCGTAACGCCCACGACGGCCTCCAGCCCAGCCTCCCGCCCCTGGCCGCAGCTGGTCTGGTCTCTACCTCTATGCTCTCTGATCTCAAGACTTTTCAGTGGATAGACTCAGACTGTATGACCTGCTGAGGCTGCTGTTTTCATTCTATACAATGCTCTTGAAAGATTTCCAGGCTGTTGCCTGTCTTGATAACGTGTTCATTTTTATTACTAAATAGTATTTCGCGGTATGCATGTACCACCATTTGGCCATTTCACTGTGGCAGGGTACTTTGCTTGTTGCTAGGTTTGGGTTATTAATATAGGGGTGCTATAAAGAATCATGTACAGGTTTTGCATGCACACACATTTCCATCTTTCTGCAATACGTATGCCCAAGAACATGACGTAAAAAGTACATCGTTTGGACTGGGCTGTGGATGTTTGTTTCCTCACCGACTTCATCTGGTGCAGTCTAATCTCCAAGGTGATGGTGCTGGGAGGTGACTGTGTCAGGAAGACTCAGTGCTCCGAGACAAGATGCTCCCTCGATAAGACCCATTACGTTGGCTCATGTTTGTAGCAATTAAGTGTCTTAGTCACGTTCTTGATGCTGAGATCTAAACCTTGATACCTCTGCTCTCATCAAGAACCCTCTCTACGAATGCAGAGTCAACAGTATCACCTCACAATGGGCTTGCTGATTGAAATCACGCACACATCAAATTTGCTGCAATTCTTGTCATCAACCACTGTCCTAAAGGAGACAAAATCAAGCAAGTATTGACAGATCACATGCAAAATTGACTAACAAAGAAGACCCTGAGAACAGAGTCTAGAATTCCTAGACTCAGCTTTCTCTTGGGCGATTTTCCTCCTCAGGCTATCCAGGTACGTAAGCCAGTAACTTCTTCCCCCTTACACTAGCAGGAAGTAAATTCTTGTCACTTGTAGACAAAAGAATCTTTGCATAGTAGAACTAAATAACAAAAAAAAAAAAATAAGAGTAGATGAAATCACAAATTGATTTTTAATGCTTACTGTATGTAAACTATTTTCAAGAAAAATAAAGATGCTTGTCCTTCCTGTTTGTGGTGGATTGCTAACTGGTGGTCAACTTCTTACACCCAGCTGAACTGAACTAGCGTGGTGCAGGATGCGGGAAGCCCACCTGAGGGTTGTTGCCCACAGCATAAAGGCAGAACAGGAGAAGCTGCCAGAACACTGTTAGGGACGCTGTTTGGAGAAGCTGTTGGAAGCTGCTAGTTCTCTTGGGCTGTTCTGCTGGAGGGCCTTGTCATGCTGGCTTTCCTGATGAACTTTGGAGAAGCTTGGGTCCTTATCCTGAGCATCGATTCATAGCTCCATAGGGGAAGATGGTGCCCTGCTCAGCCTCATGAAGCTGGTCACATTGGCTTTCCTGGTGGGAACTGGGCTTTCCTCATCGCTGGAGGAGCTCGGGACCTCGCTGTTGCTGAGGACGGCTGTGGTACTTTTGGGGGAGCTCCGGTGCCTACCCTGAGCGTTGCTTCCTGGCTCCAGTTCAGATCCCTCAGCCTGCTAGCACAGATCCTTCATCCCACTGGCATAGACTTCCTAGCTTCCACCACTGACCTTTGGGCTTTCCGGCACAGATCCATCAAGTGGACCTGCATGAGACTTTGTTGTGGGCTCTGGGCCTCCAGTTGGACTGGTGGGAGGCATTGCTATGAGCTCCAGGCCCTCAGCTGGATTCCTTAGTGTTTAGTGTGTGAATAGAACTCCTGCACTTGTACTGCGTGATGCTTGGGAGATTCATTATAAAATACCATTATAAAAGCATATCCTGTACTATAGTGTTCACCTTGAAAGACCCCAAGCCACAACACTGTTCTTTATCACAAGTCATTCAGCCATAATTTTGTGGATCTATTTTTGGATTCTTTAGGCTCTCACCCCTGACCAAGCCACCCTGATGGATCACTGTCTTCACACCGGTGAGATAGAATGATTGTTCTTATTTCAGCCTTCTTTTTTCAAATTAAGTTAAGTTGGCTGAGTCCCTTTGCCTGTTCCTATAAATTATAGAATAATCTTGTCTATATCTACAGAAAATGTTGCTGCTATTTCTAACAGGAATTTGTGAAAGTTGTATAAGAATTTAGGGAGAACTGACAGCTTCACTATCTTGAGTCTTCCAATCTATGATATGTGTCTCCTTTTATTAAGATTATCTTTGGGAGCCAGAGCTTCAGTTCAGTGGCACAATGTGTGCTTTGTTCACACACACACACACACACACACACACACACACCACACACACACACACACACACACACACACACACATCTTTGATTCCTTCATCAGTATTGTTTAGTTTGGGCATACAAGTCCAACATACGTATGTTCTTCTAGATTTCTAGTTTAGGATCTGTGTGTGTGTGTGTGTGTGCGTGTGTGTGTGTGTACAGAGTATTATATTTTTAATTTATGTATCTATATGTTCATTGCTAATATATAAAAATATGATTAATATTGATCTTGCTCTTATGTTACATTATGTCATACTGTGTCATATTGTTAGGTTAATCCTGTTGCTTCATGGAACTTCCTTACTAGTCCTAAGAGGTGTGTATCTGTGTGTGTGTGTTCGGTAAATTCCTTGGGCTTTTCTACACATACCTTTAGGTAATTTGCAAACAAAGATAGTTTTATTTCTTTTTTCTGTTCTGCATACATTTTGCTTTCCTTTCTTGACTTACTGCACTGTCTAAAAGTTACACATCAATCTTGCCTTGAGTAATCTTGCCTTGTTTTCCATTTTAGGAGAAAAGTGCTACATTTCTCATCGCTGTGATATTTCCTGTAAGTATTTTTGGGCATGTTTTCAATCAAATTGAGAAAATTTCCCGCTTCCTACTTTTTGAGTGTTTCCATCATGAAAGGCTGTTGAATTTTGTGTTCATCTTTTCTGTGTCAATGTAAATAATCATGTGACTTTCTATTTCTAGATTCCACTTACTAACTTCATTTAAAAGGTTTTATGCCTGGTATTATGAGGACTATTGGATTATACTTTTCATTGTTTAGATTGTCCTCATCTGGATTTAGTGTCAAAGTAATGCTGGCCTCATAAAATGAATTAGGGTGTGTCTCCCCCTTCCCTGTTATCCTTCTGTAGACATTTGGTAGAATTCACCAGTGAAACTCACTGGTTCTTCAGTTTTTTTCTGGAGAGTTTTAAGCTATAAATTGAATTTTACTTAATAGTTGTAAGGCTATATTTCACACTAGGTGTTCTAATTCATATGCTGTATTGCATATACGGTGAGTGGTGGTAGTTTGTACTTTTTGAAGAAATTGGTTTCTTTCATCTCAGCTGTCACTTTAGTCCTCGTGTGTAGCATTATTCAAAGTGTTTTCATACCTTTTGATGCCAACAGGTCCTCTGTGACGCCTCCTGTTTCATTCCTGATATTGGTAATCTGTGTCTTCTTCCACTCTGTCTGTCAGTCTTGCTCAAGCTTTGTCAATTTTATTGATCATTTTTCAAGAGCTAGCTTTCGTTTCATGAGTTTTCCCAATGGTGTGTTTGTGTTCATTGTTCGTGCTCAAATTTATTTATTTTCTTTCTCCTGATTGTATTGGATTTTTTAATTCTTCTTTTTCTAGTTTCTGGAGATGAGAGCGTGGATTATTTATTATTTTATAGTTTATTCTTTTAATGTAAGTGTGGATGCTATAAATTTTTCTCTCTGTGCCATTTTAATGTATCCCTCACAGGCTGATGTACTTTATCTCCATTTACATTGGGCTCTGTTCTTATTTCCCTCAGGACTGCTTCTTTCAACTGTGTGCTCCTTCGAAGTGGGTTGGTTAGTTTCTAAGTATTTGAAAGCTTCCTACTATATTTCTGTTATTGATTTTACTTTGATTCCACTGTGGTCAGTGAACACACTCTGTGTGATTTCAGTTTGTCTATATTTGCTAACGTTTGTTTGCCAGCCCAAGATGTGACTTATTTTGCTTTACAGTATGTGGGTATGTGGGGAAAATGTGTACTTCGCCAGTTTCAAGATGGTTCTGGATGATGCTGTCTAAGATGGGTGTCACCTCCCTGATAAGCATTTGTTAGAACTCTATAGATATCTTTGAAATCCTGTTGGTTGACGTTGTTGCTGGGTTCCTCTATATCTTTGCTGACTTTGCATTTGTTTTTTGCATCAGTTGTAGAGAGGGCGTAGTAAAACATCCAGCTACTAGGAAGTTGCCTAATTCTCCACTAAGTTCTGTCACCTTATGCTCACCTTATAACGGGGCTGCCTCCTTCTTAGCAGGGGTGGCAGCCCATGGTCTCACATGGCTCCACTCACACTGGGGAGCTGGGGAGACCTCACTACTGCCAGGTGAGCATGGAGGTCTGCAGTCCTGATGCTGCGCTTGACCTTCTTTGACATCAACTAGGTTGAAGGTGTTGGGGTACTGAGGGCGCTGTCCGTCTCCTCTCCATGTTTCAGTCATACGTTTGTTTTATAGGGTGCCCAGGGTTTTGAGTGGTACTTAGTGAGAACAGGGAAATGTACAGATGTCCTTTGACCTTTAAGGGGGTAATGTTACAATGAGCCTATCATACATTGACAAATACCACACACAAAAAGTGCACTAGTAGACCTATCCGCTGAACTTGGCAGCTTAGCCTCGTCCACCTTTAACATGCTCAGAACATGGACCTTAGCCTACAGCCAAGCAAAATCATCTAACATAGAGCCTATTTTGCAAGAACGTGCTGAGCATCTCATTTAGTTTGCTGAATGCTGTACTGAACGTGAAGCACATGGCTGCATGTGGACACTTTTGCATCACTGTGAAGTCAAAGTCCTTCAGTCAAAGCAGTTGAAGCCATTGTGAATCCACTGCATCCTTCTAGAAGTGAAACTTCCAAGATAATGAACTCAGCCCATTTTATTGTGCAGCATGAGAGTGGTGAATAGGGTGGTAGGGCCCCCATTCTTCCCAGGAGGCAGAGGAGAGAGGGTGCCACCTTCTGTGAGTGGCTCTATTGAGGGGTGGTGTGCCTTGAGAGGAGTGGGCCCTGAGCCCTGAGTATGACCGGTGACAACCAGGCTGGGGGGAAGGCAGGTCCTTAAGTCCTGCTGGGTCCTGGGAGTCCCAGGACTTCAGTATGAGAGTGAAGGAACTCACAGGTGGAGCACTGCAGAAAACAGACAGATCAGAAATGTGTTGCAATGTCACTTTGCAGTGCCACACTATCCACTGGATGCTGTTACCCCAGCAACTGAGGCAGGAGGGACATGCAGAAAGGAAGGTATGATCCTGCGTCAGCCTTTACCCTTGCAGGTGCCCTATCAACATTTTAATAGGGGCTTCCCTGCCTGTACCCTAAAAGTCACTGACTCAGAGACTGTCATCGGTTGGGCTCTGCGGAAGGCAGGCTTTGGTGGGGGTGCTGGGCTGGAGATCTCTGATACTTGTCCCTGAAGAGCTCTAAGGACACCTCAGGTACAGAGTCTGGAAACCAGGAAAGAACTTGAGCACTTAGTGTGGGGGATGCTGTCCCCCTGGGGTGGGACAAAGGAAGGGAAGGAGGGACAGCACAGAGCCAGAGCCATCTTCTCATTGGTTCATGGTGACATCGGCCTAGAAGTAGATCAAGGCTCTGAGGTCTGACTGTGTAAATTTCCATCCTGCCTAGGACTTGGGAGAGGGACACTACAGAGTACTTTAAAGCCCTATTCCCTCTTTTGGAAAAGAGTGACTGGTGGTCGAAGCCCCAGAGGCGGCAGTGGTGGAGTGTGTGCGTGTTTGTGGTAGTGGTAGTGTGTGTGTTTGTGTGCCTTTGTGTGTGTCTGTTTTCTTTGTGTGCCTGTGTAGGACTGGAGTGACTGGAGGAGGCCTGGCCTGAGAATAGCACTAAACGGTCCTTTGGGCCGGGTCCTCGCCCCATGCAAGCTCAGGGTCTGGCGGCTGAATCCACCAACACTCTCATTCCCCAGACCAGAGCCCTTAACTCCAGGTGCCTCTCTGCCACCTCATGGCAGTGACCAGTGTCCTCCCAGCACACCCTCCCCAGGCCCGTGGGGTCCTACTCCAGCCACGCTGTGTGGCATCAGCCTCCCAGCACCTCTCAGCCTACTGCCTTGCTCTCTCCTCTTTCCACAGCATCTGCAAGAAGCGTCCTAACCTGAGACCAGAGGCTGCTCCAGCCCCAGGCCGTGGTGGAGAGAGTGACATGCCTGCGGCTGAAGCCCCAGTGCTCCCCTGGCTCCAGGCCTCCTCCCAGGCCCTCACAGCAACAGGAACTTTCCTCTTCCTTTCTCCTCTATCCTCAGATGACCTCTCTGCTTTCTGCAAAAGGTCCTGGCCTGCCTCCTGGCCAGAGCTTCCGGCATCACCTGCCTGCCCTCCTTTCCAGCACAATTTGAATATGTGGGTCACCGCACCCCGCCCTCTTTTCAGAGCCTGAAGCTCCCTATCTGTATCCCCTTCTCTCTCCCCTCCTTGAAAGGGAGCAATTTGCTGAGAGAAAATTTGCCAAAAACCACATCTCAGTGACTGATTCCCATTGTATTAAAAAAAATAATAAAGCCACTGTTGACATAAACTGAGTTGCCGAATGATGAATTTCACAGACTAGCAAAGCGCTAAACACTTACTTTTTTAGTAATGTACGAAGGGTACACTCATACATGTTTCACAGGAAGTTTCAAAATCTGCTAATGATTTTTTTCACCATTTTGGCCTTTGATTGTAGGTACTTGAGATGTTTGACTTAGGGCTTCTCCACCCAGTTGTAGATTGAATTTATAGGCATGTGGTTCTCATTTCTAAAGCTGACTACTTTTCAGTAGTTACTTATAAAGGTTTTGGCGACTCGTGAGGCTTTTTTAATTTTAATCTTTGGTTTGCAGAAAAGATGGTTTGCCCTTCGAGGGCAATTTTACCCTGATTTGCATTTTCTCTATTTTTTCAAAGTGGTTTGGCAGTCAGCCAACTAAAAGTTTTTTCTGCATGTTAATTCTCACATATCCATGACAACTTCCCCAATGACAGAATCCCAAAGTGGGAACTGTAGTCCAATTTAGACACAAGTCTTCAAAATTAGAGTTGACAGTAAATGCAGTTGAGGGAAAACCCATCCAATGTCACACACACAAAAAAACCTATGCATTTAAAAAGTCCCCCACTCCCTGAATATGGAAACCCACATAAAATTGATATTTTCCAGAAATAGAGAAATCCAAGCAAAGACTGGAGAATATCTACCTGATACGCATAAGCCAAACTAAATGATTACAAGTGAAATAGAAAAACAAACCTAAGGGGAAATCCTTCATGTTGTGGAACCAGAGTACACACGTCCCATAATTTCAAAAGTAATTAACCAAAACAACTTTTGGGTGAATTCCAGGGATCACTCATCTGGGAAACTGATCCTCTAGCAAATTGGTTTTCAGCAAAATCTTAACTAATTGGTTTCTGGGAAATGATGATTTGTTATTTTATACATTGGTCTATTTCTTCAACTTTTCCATTTTGTCCCAGGTGTTTCCCTTTACAAGCCAAGCAGCAAATCCACTGAGCCCCCAACCCTACCGGCTCCCTTACTGTTACAGCCAGTGAGATGGGCTAGAACCTCAGCATGGTCAAGGGGGAACAGATATTTGCTCACCTTGTATTGATTCTACCAGAATTTGTACTCTCATTCACATTTTAACTCTGTGGCTGTTTTCTTCTCTTCTCCCCATATTGCTCTAAGACCTTGACTCTGATAAAGACTTCCAAACACTACTCACATGGTGAGATTCAGAACAACTGACTTCCAGTGATACCTGCAGTTCCCTGGCCAAGCAGGGTCAGTCTTCACCATACCTACTTTGCGAAGGCTTGGCTGGTTTCTCTTTGCCTCTGCACTCCAGGCAGTGGCTGTGTGGGGCCACTCTCTTTGGAGCCCCTCTTCCCCTCTGCAAGTGTCTCTTCAAACTCTCCCTCCTGGTTTCTCCTGGATCACCTGTCCCTCTGCCCTGGCCCATTTCCACAGAATGAGGAAAAAAATCTACTTCCAGAAACCTTTCTGATCCAGCCACTCTGATCAGGGCTTCTCCTTGGTGCCGTCCTTTCTTCCTGTCACCCTCCTGGGAGTCAGAGAGGTCCCAGCTGTGTCCCCTGCAATCACTCTTCCATAACTGTGCCTGGATTTCCACCCACTTAGGCCTTCAGCCAGCTCTTCCATGCTTCCCTGGAGTCCTGGCTCTCCCTGCCTTGGGTGCTGGATCATTCACAACAACACTAAGTTATCTCCTGCATGTCCAGGGTTCAGCACAGGCAAAACCGATCTGGTCCTTTATTCCCCCAAGTATCTACTCCTAGAGCAGGAAACTGGGAGCCATCTTACAGCCTCCCTTTCCCACCACTACCAGTCCCAGTTGGGCAGCCGCTCCTCCTCACTGCCTCCAAGAGTTGCCCCACCGTTCTCCCTCTTGGCTCCGCATTTATCACCTTTGTCTTAGAGGAAGACCATTGCCTGTACTCCTTCTTGAGCATTCAAATCTATGCTTGAAACAGCTTTGAAGGGGATTTTTCTTTAGCCAGATCTCTTTATTCCCTAAAATGCCTGAAACTCTTCACAAAGCACAAAACCTTTCAAAATGGCATTACAAGCACTTGGACTTTATGTAGTTTTACATTTTCTCTCCCCAGCCCCCAAATTCAGCTCAGTATCCCTGTCCTCTAAGACTCTTGTCAGGACCCCATCTTCCCTGGGTGTTCTGCATTCAGTTGGCAAAACTCTCAGCCTGCATAACTCTAATCACAGACTTCGCCGCTGTGAGCTTCTAGCAGGCAGGCCCACCCTGGCTTGCTCTGGTCACCCTGAAGTCTAGCAGGTGTGTGGTGTTCAGTAAAACCTCAGACTTCTAAGCTCAGAGCATCCCAGCGCTGACCCTGATGGTGTGGGGGAGGGACAGGGTGTCCCCCAGGGCCCCTCAGGATCCAAGGAGCCATGCATGGCCAACATGGTGGAACACAAGGGCAGTCCATAAGGGGTGCAGCTTTTCCTCCTGCTCAGGAAAATGTAATTGTCATTACTCTGTTCAAGGGGCCACTGTCCTGGTAAGGGAAGGTGGTCCCTTTAGAAGGAGGCTTGGGGGGCCAGGAAGATGGCTCAATAGAATAAGTGCTTCCCTGGTGAGTGCAAGGGCCTGAGTTAAATCCCCAGTTCTGCAAAAAAAACAGTTAAAAAAAAAAAAAAAAAAAAAAAGGGAAGGAGGCTTGGGCAGCATAAAGAGGCCATGAATGTGTGAATTGCGCATGTATGTGAGGATGAACTTGGCTTCAGCTCAGGCAGGAGACTCAGTTTGTGGGCTGAGGCCTCTCCTTCTGCCTTATCACACTTGAATTAGAGGCACTCTGGTCTCTGCTTGGCTCACCCTCTCAGCACGGAGAGGCCAGGAACGGTGGCACTTGGAAGGGATGAGTGGTCCTGAGCCTTCTTGAGTCAGGTGGCCAGGCTTCAAGGGAACTTGCAGCCGGGCCGCTCCTTAGATGTCACTGATCTGTGACCAAACACAGTCCAGCCGGGTCTGGTTCTTTTCCCAGTCCAGTGCCCACTGGCCACTCCAAGTAGAGATGATGTCATCAGAAGGACAGCCAAGCGGGAGGGGCATCTAGGGCCCAAGTCCGGCCCAACAAGTCCACTCCTGGGGGCAAAGGAGACAAGTGCCTAATTGACCATGGCAGGATAGAGCCCTTGCCAAGTTCTCTTCGAGATAGGAGGGAGCCACTTGAAAATAAAAATTAAGCTGGCTCTACAAAGCATGGCATGCCTGGCATCGATGCCTAGGGGACACCGGATTGCCAAAACTTCCTGAAATAATGGCTTTCAAAGTTGTAGAAACCGAAAGGAAAGTCAGGAGAGTGTTTATGTGGTACAGAAAACCACGGTGACATAACTGGTCACTCAATAGCCACACTAGCAATCAGATTAAAGTGGCCAGAACCATGCTGTGGCCCACAACATTCGCCAAAATTAACATGGTAATATCAAGTCCTGATGCGGGCAAGGGCACGGCCCAAGGGCTGTGTTCACATGAAGCGCATGACAGTGAGCGTCTGTGCACACTCTCCCGTGAAGAACCATCTATCATGGCGCCAAGAACTTCCAAGGGGTTCATGACCTTCTGTGCAAGGCAAATAATCCAAACTATGGAGGAAAGAAGCATCTGTTTGCTTGTTTGTTTGTTTGTTTGTTTGTTTTTTGTATTTCAGGGAAGGGTTTACAGGGTGTCCAAGGTCTCACTACTAGATCAGACTCGTAGTGACCCGCCTGTTATAGCCTCCCAAGAGCTGGGATTACAGGCTCACCACGCCCAGTCTCAATCGCCATCTCAGTGCGCCCCGGGGGCAGGCCCAGGGATCCAACCCCTGACCCCTGTGCCTGCTTGCAGGCGCTTTAATTGGCTGAGCTATTTGGCCATCCCAAGAAGCATCTGTATATTGCCATTCTAACTGCCATTTTCACTCACATGTGCCGTGCTCAGATTATACTTCTTTAGAAATGTTTTAATATCATGTTAGACATTGAAAGGATGGTTCCCGATCACGTAGCCATGTGGAGGTGTCCTTGTGACAGTATGGTGTGCGTATGGTGCTGAAGAGTGAGCCAGTTTCTACAAGACAGGGAAGCCCCGTCATGAGCAACTGTGCTTATGGCTGGGTGGAGGGGCAGGGAGGCTTGTTTTCTTTTTCATATTTAGCCCAAATGTATTGCAATAAAATGCATCCTGAGACTTGAATGACTAGGAGAAGATAGCAAGGGTAAGATTACTCCTCGAGTGATTGGGAAGGATGTGGATCGTCCAGGGCTCGGACTTTGCTCTGGATAAGATGGGTGGAGGCTACGGAAGGGAGGAGACGCCCTCTACCCAGCCTTCTGCTGGGGTCCTAGGAAGCTGGGGAACAGGCAGCTGATGCCACCTGGGAAGAGCTTGGAACCCTCACAAGAGGCTGTCTGGGAAGCCCTCTGGCTCTAAGTTGAGCAATCAATGAATGGGACCGGCACAAGCTCTGAGGACCACAGAGGGACCTGAGAAACTGACGCCATCAACTCCAAGGTGCTGGGAAGGAAAGAGAGCCAGGACCAGGGATGGAGAGGACCTCGAGGGTTTCCTGGGCAGCAGGGTGTGCCGGATGGTAGGTGCCCCTCCTGGGGTGGGGGGTGCCACTTTGGGGTGGTATTCATGATTTGCTTCCGACCTCAGAAAGCGGGTCTAAGGAGAGCTGCTGGGACAAGGGCAGAGGTACGCTGTAACTCAGCGCTCTGTATTAGAGCTTCAAGTGGGTGGTGACTGTGGGGTGTAGGAGGCATTACGGACTGCAGTGACTCGGTCTCCACTGGGTCCCACCGCACTGTCCAGTCCGGACTTGCTACTTACCACGAGTCCCCACAACTAATGCAAACCATCAAGAATCTTGTTTTTTTGACCAGGACTGAGAAAATGTATCCGTCAACCAGAACACACTAAG
Source organism: Octodon degus (assembly GCF_000260255.1). Taxonomy (NCBI): domain Eukaryota; kingdom Metazoa; phylum Chordata; class Mammalia; order Rodentia; family Octodontidae; genus Octodon; species Octodon degus. The sequence continues at coordinate 2,653,828 of NW_004524628.1, forward strand.
GACGTACTGTGCGCCCCAGAAAGGGAGGCTGTAGGGCGCAAAGGAGGCCCGAGGCGGATTTCTCATCCCCCTGGGTTTTCTCTGATGCTTCTAAGAAGGGCAATGCTCCAAAACCAGGGCAGTTGTATGTGAAAGGGGCACAAAATCATTCATGGGGACATCGGAGGCGTCGCTCTGCAATATGAGAAATGAATCTGAATGTAAATCAGGTGAAAGAAAAAAATCTTTTAGGGTTAAATGCAGAAGAGAAAACATGCAAACTGCAGGGGAAACATCTCATCCTCTCCGCGGGCGCCCTGCACCCTCGCCTGCACCGGAGTCAACGCAGCTGCCAGGTTTATTTGCACGCGGACAAAGAGGAACCTAAAAACACTTTCATTATCGTAAGAGAAATCTGCCAGGGGGAGAGATCGCTCCTCCTGACGGCTTCTAAGCTTGGTCAGCTTCCTCCTGCTCCTCGGGCCATGACTTAGCTGAGTCACTCTGCTCCCGCGGTCCCCAGACGCGACATCCAGCTGCCACCTGCCCGCCAGCGTCACGAGGACCAACTGACACCAACCACAGCCTCAGGATCTTGCTACCTGGGTTATGTTCATGGCTATAATTTTTGTTTTGTTCTTTGGTTCAGAGAAAACCATAATCTCTATGTAAAATTTTGTATTTAAGTAAAAAGTCATATTCAAGCTCATGCCAGATATCAAAATATAAATTTGAGAAGCTGAACAGAAGGAAACTTCTTTCCATTTATTTTTACCTTTCATTGATTCTGTTTGATAAGGAGTGCCGAGTAGAGGGTTTCAATTAAAAAGAAAGATTATAGATTCCCAGCAAGTTGTGCCGGCCCCGCCCCTGGAGCATGCTGAGACCACAATTGAGACTGGGTGTGGTGGCGCAAGCCTGTAATCCCAGCACTTGGGAGGCCGAAAACAGGAGGATCACTAGGAGTCTGATCTGTGCAGTGGGACCCTGTAGACCCTGTACTAAACACA
>NW_004524628.1:2655372-2658863 GCF_000260255.1 Octodon degus
GGACCTAGTATGTGCTAGGCAAGTGCAAGCACTGCTGAGATCAAACTTGAAAGATGAGCATGTGCTAGGACCTTCCTTGCATGGGAAGTTTTCCTAGTGACAAGATATCTCCGTAGTTCAGCCAGCTACACTCTCCTACAGCAGCTTACTGCCTTCTCCTTCCTGGTTCTGTTCGCCCTATAGATGGGGGAACGGCCAGCATATTCTCTGGCTCAAAGGGCCTATGCATTTGCTTTTGCTTCGCGTCTGCAAGGTGCGGAGGAGAGGACAGTGCTCACGCCACGTCACCCACTTTCTGTCCTGCTCCTCCACCCTGCTTCCCTGGTCAGGCTACCAAGGAAGCTGCTGCTCAACTCCCTGCTTCAGCTTCCCAGGGGGGTCACACGAGCAGGGGCTCCAGGGGAGCTCAGCCTCTAGCCCTGGAAGTTCTACCCTTCTGGTGACCAAAGAGCCTCCATTCCCACAAGGTAGCCCAGAGATGAATGAACATGCGTGAAGAGCAACACCTAGCTTCTGACTCCCCACTTCTCATCGTGTCAGTGCAGCCCAGAGGAAGCGGACCCTGTGGAGGGATCAGTAGTGACCAGGGGCCCAGGTGGGTGTCCTGTTTCCATCAGGAAGGTGTCCACTGGGCCAAAGGTAGAACCGAACATTCTCCCTCCCAGAGTTTTGCTGCACCTAAACAGGATGACTAAGCAAAACAAAAAGATTACAGAGGATCTGCAGTCCCACCGTTAGTAGCCAGGATGTCCACAACACAATAAAATACCACATGTTGCCCCAGGAACCAGACAGTTACATCCTGAATGGGAAAACACAATCCGTGGGTGCCAACACAGAGATGGCACATGTGCTGGTACAGTCTAAGAGCATTCTAAAGCAGCAAGCAAAGGCTCGGGGAAGTGGCACATTCCTATAGTCCCACAACTCTGGGAGGCTGAGGCAGGAGGACCAAAAGCTGGATTCAAGCCTGGCTTGATCCACTACAACTTGGTGAGACCCTATCTCTAAACAAAAATAAATAGGACTAAGGATGTGACCCCATGCAAAGGCCCTGGGTTCACCCAGTATAAAAAAAAAAAAAAATCATAAAAATTGGTCAATAGAGGGCTGCCAAAACTAAGCTCAGTGGACTAAGTGCCTGCTTAGGCAAGTGCAAGGAATGGGGTTCGATCCCTAGCACCACAGGCCACACCAGCCTGGCCCCTCGGTGCACCGAGCCAAGACTGGGCATGGTGGGGCGTGACTGTAATCCCAGCGCTGGGAAGGCTGAAAACAGGAGGATCACTGTGAGTTCAGGCTGCATAGTGAGACCCTGTGCCAAATGCATTTAAAAAAATTTCAATAGTTAATGAAATACACTCTGGAAACAAAAGTATAAAATAGAAATCATAAAAAAAAAAATCCAAGCAAAGGAATATAAGATGCTAAATAAGCTACATATCCTAAAACTAAAAAATATAATAACTGCAATAAAATGTGTTAATGAGCTCAGTAGTAGTTTGGAGACAATAACAAGTGAATTACTGGATTTGAATACAGATAATTAAGAATTATCCAGTCTGAACAGTAGAAAATAGACTAGGAAATCAACAATCTCAGAGATCTGTGGGCCGATATCCAAAACTCCACCAGTCTTCTAATCCAAAGCCCAGAAGGAAGGAGGAAAAAGTAGGGTGCAGCAATAATCAAATAAATAGTAGTAAAAGCTCTCTCCACTTGACGAAGGCATAAACCGACAGATGAAAGTGTGAAAGCATAGAACAAGTCTCACACAGGATAGAGCCCGAAGACGTCCACACCAAGACAAATTGCAGTCCAATTTCCAAAACTTACGAAGAAGGAGGTTAGAGACCAACACGATAGCGCTTCCAAAACGTTGAAGGAAATGACAAGGCACATTGCAGGTCCTGGAGGGGAGGTCTGTCAACTCTGAGTTCTGTGTCTAGTAAGAACAGTCCTTGGTAAGCCCATCTGATTTTGATGTTTGCTTTGTCTCTTTGGACAGCACAGTCTTGGTCTTCGGTATGTTGTCTTCATTTCTCCATAGCCAGGCATGAGGTAGGGGATAAGAGGGGCTACAGTGAACAGCTTTCAGTGCTGTCGCAGAGGGGAAGCATTCTGTGACCAGGATCAGACCTCAGGTCTCAGTGATCCTGTGTCTCTGCCTGTAAATGCCACACAACCCCACCAAGCCCCTTAAGGGGATAGGATGGCAGGCGTGGGCTGGTTTTGTCTCCTCCTTTCCAAGTCTCTTGGGCTCTGATATCATCCTAACCACTTCAGGCTCTGGGAAAATAGTTTTCCTTGAGGATAGCCCTGTCCAGGTAGAACAGAATGTTCTGGCTTATTTCAAAATAATTCCTTCCCCTCCCCCTCTTGACTGAAGCACAAGATATTTTACCCCTTGTAATCACTATGAGACCATGGCTGAGCTAAAATTCACAAATGTACAGGGAGTCTATCTGCCTGGGTCCCCTGGAGTGTTTAGCTCTCAGACTGGCCCACACTGAACCCCAGCAATTCATTAATTATAGTTCAAGGCTCTCCACCTGGCCCTGGTTCCCAGCAGATGTGTCTGCTGGTGGGTTGGTTTCTAGTCCTATAAGTTGTCATTGTCTATTGACCTGCAGGCCTTTTAACGCTACAGACAGTGGTTTTGCCTGTGCCCTTGCTTCCCTGATAGACCAAGACGTGTTAATTCTTCGGTTTGTTACAAGCTTTTTACTTAGTGATAAATGTGCTTCCAAGTTCCTTCTGTGTTTGCTAGGGCTTGCACCTGGGTGTCCCCCAGAGCCTCGTGCAGTTGTGGATAAGGCTTTCTCAGCATTTTGAGTATCTCTGGGGAAATAGTTTCTCTTGAGTGTAGCCCTGGCTAGGTAGAACAGAATGTGGCTGAATCTAGAGTATGTGACTGAGTCACAGTGTGATGCTAAAATTAAGGGTGCTAGGATAAGGGTGGATGATTGCTAACTCAGTCCACTGATTGGTTTGGAACCAGCATAATTCCAGTAGCCAAGACAAAATACACAGGCAGAAAAAAAAAAAAAAAGCTGCTCAAGCCTCTTGCTTCCTTTGCTGCTTCTGCCCACCATGAACCATTTCTCCTCTGTGATATCCCTCTGCCAGGCCACCCTGCCTTGGAGCCAGCTGACTATGGACTGAAACCTCTACAAACTATGAGCTGAATAAACCTTTCCCCCTTTAACTTTGGGTGTTGGGTATTTTGTCTCAGCAATAAGAAAATAACTAAAAGAGTGCTGAACTGGAAACCAGAAGTCAAACTATTCTTAAGAAATAAGTTTCTCTTGGAAGCTTAAGAGAACGTGTCACCAGAAAGCCTACCAAAGGAGGAGAATACCTAAAGGGTGACCTCAAAACAGGAAGGAAATTATAAGACTTCAGAATCTCAGGATTAAAGAAAGTAGACTTGGCTCTAAAACGTAATCTACTGTTTCAAGAAAAACAGCTGTAATACAGAGCTACACTAA
>NW_004524628.1:2658993-2666531 GCF_000260255.1 Octodon degus
TATATGTAGTATAATGTCTATAATAAGCTATGATGGATGTGGTCTGTAAACCCTAAAGAATACTAAGATAACACAATGAAAAAGAAATGCAGCAAACAGAAAAAAGATAAAACTGAATTATAAAAATACTCAGTTCACAGGCTGGGGATGTAGCTCAGTGGCAGAGCTTAACATATATCGGGCCTGGTTTTAGTGCCTAACACAAAAACAAAACATCAAATCAATCCAAGGAAAAGAGGGAAAAGGGGTGAAGAATGGATGGGATGAATTTTAAAAAGAGGTACAGTGAGTGAGAGGATTAACTCTAACCATACTAAGAATTTACCTTAGATATAAATGACTTAAACAATTTTAGTAAAAAACAGTTTATCAAAGTGAACTTTTTAAAAAGTAAAATTCAGCTACATGCTACTTACAAAAATGCACTTTATACATAAAGGCATAGATCAAAAGAAAAGGGATGGGAAAGAAAACACAATGTGAACACTGATAAAAAGGAAATAGATAGCTATATTAATATAAAAGTATATTGCAAGCAGAAAAATCATAAGGGATAAGGAAGGTTGTGCAAAACGCTAAAAAGTTCTATTTATCAACCGTGCAGCTAAATGTTTATGCACCTTATAACAGAACTTCAAAATACATGAAGCAGAAACTGATACATATAAGGAGAAAATTACAAGTACACATTTATAGTGAGAGTCCAATGCCACTGTATCAATCTGATAGAATAATTATCTAATAGAAAATTAATAAGAATTTAGAAGACTTTAATAGCACTATTAATACAAATTTACCTACTTACCATATATAGAAAACTTGGTTCAGTAATGGCACAAAATTCATATTCTTTTTAAGGGAACATGGAGTATTTCCCAAAATATATTATATATTCTGAACCATAAAACATACTCAATAATTTCTCTGTTCATTATTTCATCTTTGCTGTACATTATGTTTGCACCCATAATGGGGAGTTGCTGCATGTATATAACACATATTAATTCTTATTACTTCCACTTAATGCTTAATAAATTTAAGAGAATTTGCATTGTGTAAAGTATGTTTTCTGAACAATATAAAGTTTAAAAAGTAACGATTAAATAAATGTGTAAATGGAAAATTGTGAAAGACCTGAAAACTAAGCAACTCATTTCTCAATAAAAATAGGTCAAATGAGAAATTAAATGGAAAATAAGCATTTTGTATAGAGTAAAAATAACATACTGTATCAGCTTTGTGGGCTGTCACAATGGCAGATTTCAGGGGCAATTTAAAGCACCAAGGTTCTATTTTAGAGAAAAGGAAAGGTCTTGGGCCAATGACTTCACCTTCTACTTTAAGAAATTAGAAGAACAATTTAAGCCCAAGTAAGAATCAAAAAGGAAATAATAAAGACCAAAATGACAAATCAGTGCAATAGAAAAACTGAAAACAATAGAGAAAAATCAGTGATACCAAAATATAGCTCTTTGCATAGGTCAGTAAAATATAAATGCCCCTAATGAAACTGATTAGGCAACAAAAAGTTAACACACAACCAATATTCAGAATGATACATGTAATATCACTATGATTTTAGAAATAGTGAAAAATAAGAAAATACTATGAACAACATTGTGCCTATTAATCAGAAAATATAGATGAAATGGAGAAATACTTTGAAAAATACAATCTACCAGAACTCACTCAAAACAAAGAATTACACTAAATAGCACTCTTAACTGTGGAATAAATTGGGTGGGAAGATTTAAAATGTATCCATGGGACTTCCAGATAGCTCAGTGGATTAAAGGGCCTGCCAGGCAGATGCAGGGGTTTGATTCCAGGCCTGCCATATCAGCCCCATCCCTTAGGGCATGCTGAGAGAGCAATTGAGACTGGGCATGGTGCACATACCTGTAATCCCAGCGCTTGGGAAGCTGAAAACAAGAGAATCACTATGAGTCCAATTTGTGTAGTGAAACCCCATAGACCCTATACTAAATACATTTTTTAAAAAAATGTACTCATGAAGAAAATTCCAAGCTCAGATGGCTTCAGTAGTAAATACTACCAAACACTAAGAGAAGAGCAAATACCAATACTTTAAAACTTTTTTTCAGAACATTAAAGACAATTTCACTTTTTTTTTTTTTTTTTTTTTTTTTTTTTTTGTGGTACCAGGGGATGGAACTCAGGACCTTGTGCTTGCCAGGCAGGCATTTATGCCACTGAGCTGTCTCCCTGGTCCAACTGAAGAGAATTCCAAATCACTGTATGAGCCTGTCATTGCCCTGATCCCAACCCAAGAAACAAAACTACAGACTAGCAGTCCAAATGAACAAAAAGGCAACAAGCCTAAAGAAAATTCAGCAAACCCATCTCAACAATTATCAAAGGGTTAAAAATATCATTAAAAAATGGAGTTTGTTCCAGGAATGCAAGGCTGGTTTGACATTCAATATCTGATTAGCATAAGTCGACACGTTAACTACAGAGTAAAACCCATGTGATTATCTGAATAGATGCAGAAAAAGACACAACAAACTCTAGCATTCACTCCTGGTTAAAACAATTCAAAATCTAGGAACAGAAGAACACTTTCCTGTCCTATTTTAAAATGATTATGAAAAGCCTACATTTCACAAATTTTGTGATGAATAGCCAAAATTTTCTCACCCTCAGATGAGAAACCAGAGGAGGATATTTGTTCTCACCACTGAGTCAACTAAGAACTCCGAATTCTAGTCAGCACAATTAGTTAAGAGAAAGAACTAAATCCTTTAGAATGGAAGTTTCTTAGTTGACACAAGCATGAGTAGTCAACACCCTCAAGACTGTGCAAATACAACGCTAGAGCTGATAAGTGTTTGCTTGCAAGTTTGCAGCACACAGGAGCAAATATAAAATATTGGTGTATTTCTATACAGTAGTAATGTAAATTCAGATATTAAAATTTAATTCATTTGTAATGATACTAAAGTATAAAACAGTTATGGAAAAAAACCATGTGTAAGGCCTGTACAATAAAAATAACAAAATACTGCTGAAATAAATTAAAGAAGACCTAAATAACTGAAGATATTTTTCTATGGGACAGAAGATGCCATATTGCAAAAGGCCAACTCTTCCCAATGCAGTACGAACCAAAATTTCATCAGGCATTTTGTAAACATTGAAGAGTAGATTTTATATGAAAATGCCAAGGACTGGAATAGGTACTACAACTTTACAAAAAGAAACACTAAAGGATTCAAGCCATCTTCTTTCAAGATTTATCATAAAACTACAGGTAACCAAAACAAGTTGGTATTAGAATCAAGAGAAATAAAAAGATCCATGGGCCACATCAAGTTCAGAAATAGATACACACAAATACGTAGACTACTGAATTTTTTACAAAGATGCTAAAACAATTCAAAGGAAAAAGAATGTTCTTTTCAACAACTGGAACTAAAACAATTGGATGTCCTTAGTCAAAATGCATACATACATACATACATTCGAACTTGGATCCATAACTTCTATCATATGAAGAAGTTCAGAGTGGATTGCAGATTTCAGTGTAAAATCTGAAACTATAAAGCATTACAGGAAAATATACCAAAAAAAATTCTTTTTTTGTTTTCTGTATTTTAGGGAAAGGTCTACAGGGTGTTCAGGATCTCACTGCTAGGTAGGACTCACAGTGATTCTCCTAAGTTTACAGCCCCCCATGTGCTGCGATTACAGGTGTGCACCACCACGCCCAGTCTCAGGCACCATCTCAGTGCTCCCTGGGGGCAGGGCCAGCACGGCAGGCCCAGGGAGCGAACCCCTGGCCCCTGTGCCTGCTTGCAGGTGCTTTAATCTGGTGAGCTGTTTGACTGGCCCTTAAAAGTTGAGAAGGATTTTTTTTTGGGGGGGGGGCTGGCTCAGGCTGCTGTAGGGCAGGTATGGTAGAGCATAAGGAGCTGGGGATTGATCTGCAGTCCCCTGCACCTGACTGGGCTTGCTGGAGCAGGTGCTTAAACAACTAAGCTCCCCCCCAAAATCTTTTGACTTTTTGCCTAAACAATTTTCAAATATCACCCCAAATAAAATCCATAATATAAATGGAAAGAGAGAGAGAGAGAGAGAGAGAGAGAGAGAGAGAGAGAGAGAGAGATATTAGATGTTGTAAAATTAAGTTTCTGTTTTTTGTGGTACCAGGGATTGAACTCAGAACCCTGCACTTACCAGGCAAGTGTTTATTCTACTGAGCTATCTCCTCAGCCCCTTAAGTTTCTGTTTTTTAAGAAACTTTATTACATGAATGAAAAGACAAGTTGCATATGGGAAGGACATTTTTGTCATGCCAATATGTGACAATGTACTTTTTTTTTTTTTAATTTAGTACAGTGTCTACAGGGTCTCACTATGTAGATCAGACTTGTAGTGATCTGCCTGTGTTCAGCCTCCCAAGAGCTGAAATTACAGGCGCACACCACCGCATCCTGGGGGCGGGGCTGGCATGGCACGCTGGGGATTGAACCCTGGCCGTTGCCTCTGCCTAAGCAGGCACTTTAATCCGCTGAGCTATTTGGCTGGCCCTGACAATGTACTTATATGCAGAATGTGTATAGAACTCAGTGAGAAGAAAACAGCTCAAGGAAGATACATGTATGAGAATAAAAGAAAGACAACTGGCCTCATTGGCCATAGAGGAAATGCAAATTAAGCCCACCATATGATACTATTACACATATTTTCAAATGGCTAAAATTAAAAAGACTATCTGTACCAAGCATTGTTGAGGATGTGGAAAAAATGAAATTTTCATACACTGCTAACAAGAATGTAAAATTGTGCAAACATTTTGGAAAACAGTATAATTCTTTTTAAATTAAACATGAAAAATAAATAAATATTTTTCAATTTAAACATGCACCTACCGTATGTCCTGCCTTTTTAATTCCAAGAGAAAAGAAAGAAAATGCTCTTACAAATATTTGAACACACATGTTTACAGTAGCTTCATTTGTAATATTCCCAGACTGGAAACAATCTAAATTCTTCAGCAGATTAACAGATAAACAATTGTGTTAGGAACAGAGCCAAAAAATGGTGGGAGCAAGAGAGAAGGGAAGAAAGGAAGAAGGGAAAATAATTAAGATGTGTTCGTGTACTAATTCCCCACCATGGATGAGATATTAACTACTACAAGCATGTACGAATAAAAATTAAAAGGAATACAAATTATGGCATACCCATACCATAGGTGATCGAGTTGGCAGAAAAAATGGAAGAAATGATTGATAAATGTAACACAGATCAACCTTAGAAATAATGTTGAAGAAGTTCGGACCGAGGAAGTCTACATATTGTACGTACCATTCACACAAAGCTCATAGACAATGAAAATCTGTAGTTTTATTAAACATTGAAAAGAATAAATAAGTGGGGGGAGGGAGAGCTGGGAGGGAGACTTCACAGGGAATGAGGACATTTTCCGGGATGGGTGATGGATGTGTTCACAATATGATGGCATTACGGCGTGTGTCCAGCTGTCCCTGCGAAGTCTCATGTGGTCATGGGGCAGCTTCTAGAGTTTGTGATTAATCCATGACCCAATGCTGGGATTATGAGTGTGAGCACTATACCATCCTGGGGCAGACGGCCCATAAGGAAGGGAGAGAGGCTTGCCCTCTCTGCCTCTCTAGTCTTGCTATTGTGCTGTTCTCCACCACTGTGAGCTGCTGTCCTCTGCCGTGTGCCTCCCTGCCTTAGAGCCAGCTGAGCGTGGACTGAAACCTCCACGAACTGAGCTAAATAAACCTTTCCTTCCTTAATTCTGGGTGTCCAGTATTTTTTGTCCCAGCAAGGAGGGAAAAGGAACCAAGACAAATGCTTTCACTGACATATTCGTATGTGCAATCTTACATCTTAATGGTATTCTTACTACGAGTAGATTGCTGTAGGTCAATTACACTGCAATAAAGTTGCTCAAAAATATTGACGGAGGGGCTGGGGAAATGGCTCAGTGGAATAAGCGCTTCCCTGGCAAGCGCAAGGGTCTGAGTTCAATCCCCAGTTCTGCCAAAAAAAAAAAAAAAATATTGACGGTCAAGGCGGTAGACTCTTAAGACTTAACTCTCCTGTGCCTGCTCTTGGTCTGATCTACCAAGAAGTGAAATAAAACCTACATATTTTGACCATGTGATGTAGCTCAGTGGTACAGCACCTGCCTGGCAAGCGCAAGGCCCTGGGTTTGATTCCCAGCACAAGAGTAAAACTACATATTTGTGCGGGGCCTGGCAGACAAAACCTCCTCTGTAACATTATGCAAATCAATGTGAAAGGGACAATAACCACCCAAGCATGTTTCCACAGCCTCCTGCCCCCCACTAGCACGCAGTTGCCCATTAACCCATGTGGGGCTCTTCTCCTTGGTTAGAGAATCTGAAGTTGAACTCTGCTCGCATTCTGTGAGTGCGTGCGGTGATTCACGTAGCCGAAGTACTCGGTGCTGACCACAGACTGCCGTTCCCTACCGCTGCCTCCTTGTCAGAACCAACCACTGCCTCCTGGGCTGTTTGAAAAAAATAGTGCTCTTATCAAACACTTTGAAATATTATATGTGAGGTTACTTCCGTTCTGCCCTTGGGAATTTCCTGACGACTGCGATTTATCTTTTTTCACCCGTGCTTTCCAACACCATGCTTGAACTCTCCTTCCGCACGCACACAGCCCTCACACACCTGAGCAGACCCTCCACTCAGCTGCTGAGAAGGAGGCTCCCACGGGAGGGCTGTTCTTGGCTGCCACAAGATGCCAGGTGTGGTCACTGAGGTGGCCCTCCCTGGACACAGGCATCGGAAGCAACAGTCTCCTTGCCAAAAAATCTTGCACCTCGCAAAGCTCTTTACAGAATGAATTGCCACACACACAGTGGGGGGCGAGGGTAGGGAGAGTCCAACCTGGGCCTCCGGAACCCTTCATCTACAGCCCCTGTACATGTCCTGTTCATCCCTCGAGGAACCACTGGGCTTTGCATTTCTAGGACAAGGGGAAGGGACCACCAGCCGCATTAGGGTCCCTCACTGAGAGCGGCGTTGCTCACGTTGCAGATGAAGCTCCGAGGGCTTCTGAAGCTAACATACCCAGGGCTCTACACGAGCGGGCACAGCGAAGACCCCAGGCCAGCCTGACCAAACACCTGCGACTTCCGGACAGCTCGCTGCACCGCCCCCCCCCCAACACACACACACACGGTCCCCTGTGCACTGCTGCTTCACAGTCCTGTGTGCACACACGGGCAGCGTGCGCTCCAGGTGCTCCTGAGCCATTGATAGGGTTTTCAGTTGCAAGATGTGTATCACTTCCCCTGACGTCTTCTGGAGAGGTCAACAAAGCTGGACTTGGCCTCAGGATGTTAATCAGGACAATCCCCTGTACTGAAAAAAAAAAAAAAAAAGGAAAGAAAGAAAAGAAAAAAACGTACTAGGAGTGATGCTTTTACGCTTTGCAGGTCATTTGCATTAATATAGTTCTTCAAGTAACTAGTACAAGAGGAGCTTGTACTGAGATATTACACA
>NW_004524628.1:2667261-2669502 GCF_000260255.1 Octodon degus
GAGATCTTAAGCCCCAAGAAGGACAGGACTCAACATCACGATCATTCAAAAAAATGCAAATTAAAACAGCCCTGAGATTCCCGCTCACCCTAGAAAGAGTGGCTGTCAGCAGGCAGTCAGGCAATAACCGATGCTGGAGGGACCGTGGGGGGAAAATGAAGCTTCCTCCACTGCTGGTGGGAGTGCAGACTGGTGCAGCCACTGTGGAAATCAGTGTGGGGATTCCTCAAAAAACTAGGGCTAACGATTCCATTCAACCCAGCTAGTCCCCTTTTTAGTATCTTCCTAAGAAAATTAAAAGCATCAGGCCACAGCAATCCATGCACGCCCATGATTATAAGAGCAGTTTGTACCAGCTAAGTCTTGGAAATAGCCCAAATGCCCATCCGCTGAGGAGTGAATGAAGAAAATGTGGCTTTTTTATACAATGCAGTATGACCCTGCCATAAAGAAGGGTGAGCTTGAAATATTTCTAGCTAAATCGGTGCACCTTGGTGCCATATTCTTGAGTGAAATAAAGCAATGCAAATGTATGAATCCTGCACGGTTTCTCTGGTGTGAGAAACTGAAAGTATAAACACGGACCAAAATGTGTAAGAGATATTGTGAAATAGGAAAAAATGTTCAAATGGGAAGAGGAACTAGGGATGGGGAAGGGAAAAGGAAGGAAGGGAAAAGAAAAAAAATAATGGGAAAAGAAATGAAAACAAAACTTTCATAATAAGGAGGGAAAGAGGGGTTGGAGGGTGAGTAGGGAATTGGAAAAGAAAAGATCAGATCAGGTATGGTGGTGCATGCCTGTAATCCCAGCACTCAGGAGGCACAGGCAGGAGGATTGTTGTGGATTCCAGGCCAGCCTGGTTTCAAAGCGAGCTTAAGGCCAGCCTGAACTGCGTAGTGAGACTCTGTCTCTAAAAGACCAAAAAAAAAAAAAAAAATTAAGTTGTATCATGTATGGATACAAATTCCCTATGGTGAGTGTGATCATTACATAAATGTAAAATGCGCCAATAAATGTAATATAGAAAAAAGAAATGGGTGAAAATGCTCTCCAAACAGTACTCATTAAGGAAATGCAACTTAAAGCCACAGTGGGCAACTACTAGACACATGCTTATGTGGCTAAAGAGACTGACAACATCAAGTGCTGGTGACCACGCAGAGCAAGTAGACCGCTCACTGCGGGTAGAAAGGCAAAAGGAAACAATATCACTGGAAAAGTGTTTGGGGCCAGGAAATGGCTCAGTAGAGGGTCTGAGTTAAAAAGCAAGCAAGCAAACAAGCAAGCAAGGAAGCAAGCAAAGCAAGGAAGAAGGAGGAGGAGGAGGAGGAAGAAGAGGAGGAGGAGGAGGAGAAGGAGAAGGAGAAGGAGAAGGAGAAGAGAAAAAAGAAAGAAAGAAAGAAAGAAAGAAAGAAAGAAAGAAAGAAAGAAAGAAAGAAAGAAAGAAAATGTTTGACATTTTCTAGCAAAATGAAGCATTTTCTTCCCAAATCGCCCAGAAATTTCATTCCTAGGTTATTATTAAGGAGAAGCAAGTACTAATATCCAGCTAAATCTTCATAAGCTGTATTTGTAGTAGCTAAAATCAAGACCCAAAGACTTAATAAATGTCTATGAAGACACAACCCACATGGTGTGGCCTACGTGGCCTGCTCTGGAGAGATACTCTGCAGTGAGAAAGAACAAACTACTAATAATGCAATTCGAGGGTGACTCTTGAAAAAGTTACGGTAAAGAAAGGAAAGTGGACAGGAAAAGACAGACTTCGTGTGGTTCCTTTTCTATGAAGTTCAAGAACAAGCAGAATGAACAGGGGGTGGCTGAAGCCAGCATAGCATTTTCTTCCAGGAGTGAGAAGGAAGGTTGACTGGATGGGACAGGAGGGGACCTTGTGCTTCCCTGAGGTGACAGAAATGCTCTGGATCTTGATGTGGGTGGTGGCTGTGTGAGGAAACAGAAAAATGTGTGCATTTCATTGTACATAATTTATATTTCTATAGTCCAAGCACTCAAGAGGCTGAGGCAGGAGGATTACTGTGAGTTCAAGGCCAACCTGAAGTGCATAGAGGAACTCTGTCTCAAAAAGACCAAAATTGCAGAACAATGTCATGATGGAAAATGGAGAACTCTACTTTGTTTTGTACCCCATGCCACCAGGAGCTCTCCAGAGGTCCTGGGGCTGTGGCAGTTTAGAGTCCCCTGCCTCCCCACCCTACCCCCACCCAGACAGCTTAGATCAA
>NW_004524628.1:2669617-2677257 GCF_000260255.1 Octodon degus
CCTGCCTCCATTGGTCTCAGAGGACAGCCCACCTGGAATCCCAGCATTTGGGGAGGCTGAGGCACAAAAGTGGCAAATTCAAGCAGTAAGCAACTTAGTAACTTAGTGATTCTATCTCTAAATAAATAAATAGGAAGGGGACGGCTGGGGATGCAGCTCAGGTGAAAGCCTGGGTTTGAACCCCAACACTGCAAAACTGAAAAAAGCCAAAGTGCAGCGAGCACCTTTCCCACAGCCCATGTAGCACTCCTAGCAATCATTCAGAGGTGTTTCTTTTGCCCCCCTGCTGTTCCTCAGGCTGCAAGCAGCCCAGCTTCTGAGGAGGCTCCAGAAGCTCCCCATTCCCAGTGTCACGGGGGATTCGTTCTTCTGGGCTCATGGGAGAGATGGGTTTGGAGAAAATCTCCTGAAAGCAGTGATGCCTGAGCTGGAGTCTGAAAGATGAATAGGAGTTTGCTAGTTGGTCATGGTAGGGTTGAGGCCGAACAATCCAGCTGTCTTTGGACCCTGTCAGTCAACCCAGCACATTTCCCCCTTAGGCCCATAGAAATTCCACGATACCTAACCATCTTTAGGTTTTTATGTCTACCTGTGATGAATTAAAGGAGTTTGTCATTTAGTCTCTATCCACTTTCAAAGAAATATGTGGCAGCTATTAGTGAATGCTAGTACTGTGTAGCTTACACCAAAATGGAAGTCCACGGAGAGCTGTCTAGAAGCAGGACTCTCATCTCTGCCTTGGCATTGAGAAAAGCACAGCAGGCCACAGGGTGAGGACTCAATGTCCCCACCCACTGAAGATGCCCTAGAGCCATATTTCTGGGCATAGGCTGGCTTCCCTTCTTTCCAAAATTTCCCTAGTGTCTAATGGGCAATAGGATAAGAGCCAGTGGCCCAGAACAATAACTATCTTGGATCTACTAAAGCCCCAGGGATGTGCAGGATCCCGTGTCACCAGTTCTAGGTAGTGGCTAGCTAGCATGCTGACACTTGAAAAGAACAGGCACTGACTCCAGGCTCTGCCAGGACTCGGGGGCTGAAGGTCCCCAGACAATGCCGGCACTCGGTCCAGATGGGCGGGTGGACACAAGCAGTGGAAGCACCAGCAAAGCCAGCTGAAACGTGTTAACCAAAACAGGAAGCCTGAGCAGGGAGGATGAGCGTGCATTTCACCTCAGACATGTGATTTTATCAATACCCTGATTGTTCAAAAACTCTTCTCTTTTAACAGAATTTTAAAAACAAGTCCAAGCTTCCCTTTTCATTCCGAACGTGCTCTTTCAGATTTGCATTTGGGAAAAGATTTAAACAAAACACAAGCACTCTGCAGCAATGGTGGAGGTCAGGCTCTTTGTGAAGGGAAAATAAAATAAAGGATTTTGGGGCCGGGGAGATGGCTCAGTAGGATAAGCACTTGACTGGCAAACTCAAGGATCTGAGTTCAATCCCCGGTTCCGCCAAAAAAAAAATAAATAAATAAATAAAATAAAATAAAGGATTTGTACTTATTAGAAGAGATGCTTTTGGGGCTGGGGAGATGGCTCAGTAGAATAAGTGCAAGGGAGAGAGAGAGAGAGAGAGAGAGAGAGAGAGAGAGAGAGAGAGGCTGTTTCCTCAAGGAGAAAGAATATCATAGTAAAAAAAAAAAAAAAAGAATCAGGAAGGACACAGCCTCTTCCGTCCTCAGTGACTGTGTGGCCTTCCACTGCTGGCCAAGTCACCGTGCTGCAATGGGCAGAGTGGTGGATTTTCAAAGGTGTCCACCTCCCCGGATCCAAGATCCAAGGAGGTCTCCCTGAGTGGGAAAATGAAGCCCTTCCAAGGAACAAACGTCAGTGAGTAATGAGCAGCGGCGTCTTCCTTTTTTGTCCCATGAAAATTGGGAACAAAATTAAATTAAAGGGCTCTTGGCTTAAATCAATCTATCTTTTTGGGTAAAGCCGCCCTGAATCCTTGCCTCCACCTGGCTCTGAAAAGGAATCTGGCTCAATCTGCCACCTCGGTGTACCCTGCCGTGTATTCCGCGGTGTGCCCCGCAATATATTCCGCGGTGTAGAGCCCTGCAGGCGTGCGCCCTTCGCTGTAGAAAGATCGGCAGGAACATTGCAAGGTGTTCTCGGACGGATCCTGAGTGGGAAAGTTTATGACCAACTGTGTGCTGTGGGGCGATCCCATTTTGCATCTTTATGGCGTAGCTAGCTATCTGCCCAAATCCATTAGGGCTGCTATAACACGATTCTTTTAACTGGGTAAGTCATAAACAACCGAAATTTATTGCTTCTGGAGGCCGGGCAGCCGAGATCAAGGCACCAGCAGATTCATTGTCTGGCGAAGGCTTCTCGGCTTCGTGGGTGGCACTACCAGCTGTGCCTCACGTGGAGGGCGGAAGGCGCGGCGCCCCCAAACCTCCTTTATAAGATCATTAGTCTCGTTCAATAAAGCAGGGCCCGCATGGCCAAATCACCTCCCAAGGGCGCCGCCTCTTACTACTGTCATGTTGGCAAAGTTTCAGCCTGCGAACCTGGAGCGGACACCCTCAGACGGTAGCGCTGTCTGTCCATCTGTCCTTCCACGCATACATACATGCATGCGACACGCATACCTTTAAAGACACACTCCCAAATATCCACTGTGACTGTCTGCAAGTATTTTTTGTCTTTCTTTTTATTTGTATTTCTTTTCTAAGTTTGATAGAAGCAGCGTGTGAATTCTTATTTATGTGCGGTTAGAAAAAGATGCTGAGATACACGGAGTTGCAGAAGGAGGCCGGAGTCCCAGGATGATCAAGCAGCTGTAGTCATGAAGATTGAGCTTATCGGCCGCGCAGTTCTAGGGGGAGGTCATTGCGCCTCAAGCCACACCAAGGACAAGGTGTCTGGCTTGGCTCATTCTAGGGCTCAAATGATCAATCTCAGATACATATATTGTGGGGGTGGAGGGCGTGCGTGTTTATTCCCTGTGCGGGCGCCCTACACGGAGAACCACACGAAGCCGTAGCTGGTGTTGAAGATCTCCCACGGTGTGCGGAGCACCCACAGCTCACCGATGCCTGGGGGCACCCGTGGTGTGGAACGTGGACTCGCCCACCTTCCAACCCAGCACGTTCTTCATGATGATGGCTTCCTCCTCCAGGTTCTCGCGCATCATCTGCAGGCCCGCGGTCCTGCTCGGCCTGGAACAGTGGCATCATCGCAATTCGGGCCTCCATTTCCTCGATCTGCAGGCGTCTGTACTCACGATTTCACTTCATCATGCTTCTGTACCCATAGAGCAAGGTCCCGATGCCCACGGCGGACGTGCTGTAGCCCAACAGCCCTCGGAGCGGCAGGTTCTGCCTGTAGGCCACGGGGCCGTAGCCCCCCGGTGGGGGCATGTCCTACTCTACCTTCGCTGCCACCATCCTTGCAGGACCCCCAATCTCAGATATTAAGAATATCCGTGATATTGTCTCCACTTGTGTTCTGGATAGGCTGGCAGGTTTTGAGCTGGGCCTTGGGAGAGGAGGTCGCACAGGCTAGGTGAAGGGGCCTCCATGTGCAGGCTAGAGGCGGCCACCCAGGAAGCTAATTCTTCCCTGGCCTCTATACAGGGACCCTTCACCTTTAAGCTTCTCTCTGGTGGACAGCTTGGAGATGCTGACATTTCCGGGCAAGCACAGTAGCTGACCTTCTGCAGGCTGGCAGGGTCGGGTGATGTCCTTCATGCTCTGGCACCTGTGGCAGTGAGCTGCCCAGCCTTTCCCTGGGGCTATGAGGGAAGGGCAGCCCTCGCTGGAAGGAGCAAGGCCATTGGTGCTGGGCGGAATGGGGAGACATCAAACAGTGCAGAGGGGCCCTTGCTGCCCGGGGCTGGTAAATTAAAGATCTGTATGGAAATCGCCTAATGCCCAGCCCCTACGGTTTCCGAGTCATGTGATTGCCAGAGTTCAAAATAAACAGGAAAATGCTCACTAGAAGGTAACTTCTGCAGAGCTGGGGGTTTTCATCTATCTGTTTTGCTCTCTGCTCAGAGGTCTGGTGCCTACACAGTGCCTCAAAAGGAATGGATGTCCCATAAATAAATCCACCATCTAGCACACGCGCCAATGATTGTAACTTGCTAATATGCAAAGAAGCCCAATTTATAGCTCTAAAGCAGCTTTAGTTTGTGTATAAACTCACCAAAAAAATAGCTTACAGAGGGCTGGCCAAATAGCTCAGTGGATTAAAGTGCCTGCAAGCAGGCTCAGAGGCCAGGGGTTCACCCCAGGCCTGCTGTGCCAGCCCTGGTGATTGAGACTGGGTGTGGTGGCATGCCCCTGTAATCCCAGATCTTGGGGGGCTGTAAACAGGCAGATCACTACAAGTCTGATCTAGTAGTGAGATCCTGAACACCCTGTAGGCCCTTCTCTATTATGAATAAATAAATATCAGGAGGCCAGGCATGGTGGTACATACCTGTCATCCCTGAGCTCAAGGGGCTAAGAATTGCTGGGAGTTTGAGGCCAGCCTCAGCTACATAAGTTAGCTCAAGGGCAGCCTGGGCTGCAAGCAAAGCCCTGTCTCAAAAAATCAAAAACCAGAAAACCACATAAATGTCAGGATACAGTGAGTCCAACTATGAAATATACTTTTGGAAAGAATCTGCAAGGTTGGCGGCCCTTCAGATTTCTCTCTTTAAACTTGTCATCAAAATCTATTTAATCCAAGGGCTTAAGTAAGACTCGACCTACACCATGCACCCAAGAAGCAGGTGGCACTCTCCAGCTCATGCCATTCCTGAGGGTCCCCTGTCATCACCACCTGCCCTCCTTGCTCTCAGGGGACCCTCAGCTCCAGATCCGGGGCACCAGACCACACGGTCAGGGCATTGCACAAGCAGGGCTTGCTGTGGTGCTACCAAACACTGAGTCCTCAACAGGTAGAGCAGTGGGGCAGAAACAGTTGGTGCAGCACTGGCAAAGCAGGTGCTCGCTTGTGCTTTCTGGTAGTGGTTAAATAGTCATCCTGGCTGTTTTGGGGTGACAAGAACAAGCACGCATCAAGACTCAGCTTCCTTCCACCTGCAGGAGAGCAGCACACAGTCTACCTACCAGAGGTGTGGCATTATTAAAAAGAAAGAAGGAGGCTACTCCTTTCGAAAAACTCTGAGATGTTCAGATTCAGCAAGAGGGTAATGGTTCTTAATCTTGGTAGAGTCAGAAAAACAGAGTGACTTCAAATAAAGAGCCTAATGGTGACCCTCAAGCTGCTAGAGCAAGTCAAGTCCAAAGCTTGTACAAGGAAAAAAATCATAAATATCAGTGCAGAAATGAACGCAATAGACACTAAGAAAACAATATGAAGACTCAATGAGTTAAAGTTCCTTGAAAGATTAAATGAAGTCAAAAAGCCCTTAGCCAAACTTATTTGTAAAAAAGAAAGAAAGGAAAGACTCAAATCCATGCCATTATGAATGAAAAGAATGAAATCACAATAGATTCTGCAGAAATCCAGAAGATCACCAATATCTACCTCAAGAAGCTGTATTCCAATAAAATGGAAAACTCGGAATAAATGAACAGCTTCCTAGATACATAAGAATTACCAAAGCTGAATCAAGAAGATATAAAAATTCTAGACAAATTAATGTCAGTCAATGAAATTGAAGATATCATTAAAAACCTGCCAACAGAGAAAAGCCCAGGCCCTCACACTCACTGTTGAATTTTACAAGAAATTTAGAAAAGACCTACTACTCAAACTCTCAAAATCTTCTTCAACTACTTCTCAAAATCTTTAATGACACTGAAAGGGAAGTAATACTCTCAAATTCATTCCTGGAAATAAGGATTACCCTGATATCAATACCAGAGAAGAATCCAAACAGAAAGGAGAACTACAGCCCAATCTCCCTGATGAACATAAATGCAAAAATCCTCAAGAAGATACTGGTCTCAACAGAATGAAGCAGATCATGAAGCAGATTAAACACCATACCAAGGAATGCAGGGATGGTTCAATAGACACAAATCAACAAATACACTACATCATATTAACAAAGCCAAAGACAAAAGTCTTATGAGCATCTCAATAGATGCAGAAAAAGCACTTAAAAAAGTCCAACATGCATTCATGACAAAAACTCTATAGAAAATTAGAATAGGTGATCTTTTATTTGTATAACTCTTTTTTTAAAGATGTATTTTGTGAAGGGTCTCACTATGCAGCTTGGACTTGTAGTGATCCTCCTGTTTTCAGCCTCCCCAGTGCCAGGATTATAGGTATGCTGGGAAGACAGTCACCAGTTCAGTACACCTACAGGTGGGGCCAGTACAGCATGTGATTGCATAACTCCTATATGCAACATTACAATATACAGCAATATAAAACTACAGTAATATACAATATAATCAGCAAAAATTACAGCACCTTACAAACAAGTTGTAAAGTAAAAAAAGAGGTTCTACAAATAAGATGCATATGTTTAGACAAGACATCATGTCTGCATCTTGTACTATGAACAACTACTATGAAGACAACAATATGCGTGTCATCCTTGTGCAGGGGCCATGCTAATCTTCTCCGTATTGTTCCAGTTTTAGCATATGTGCAGCCAAAGCGAGCACAACAATGTGCAATGTGTTAATTATTGTAACTGTCCTACTAACCTGTTTTGAAACTGTCTCCTTGCTATTGGAATAGATGAACTTTATTTCAATCTGATAAAAGGCATCTATGACAAACCAGTAGCCAACATCATACAAATAGACAAAAGCTGAAAACTTTCTCTAAAATCAGGAACAAGACGAGGATGTCCATGATCACCAGTCTTTTTCAAAATGGTTTTGGAAACATTAGCCAGAGCAATTAGACAAGAGAGAGTTAAAAAGAATAAGGATAGGAAAGGAAGAAGTGACCTTATCATTATTTGTGGATGACATGATACTTTATGTACAAGATTCCAAAAACTCCACCAAAAGACTTCTAGATTTAATAAGCAAATTTGTTAGGGTGGCTAGATACAAAGGAAACACTCTAAAATCAGTAACATTCCTGTACACAAACAACTAACTCCCTGAGAGAGAAATTAAGGCAACAGTGCTCTTGACAATATCATTCAAAAAATGAAATACTTAGAAATCAATCTAACAAAGAAAGTAAAAGAACCTTATATTAAAAACTATAGTATGCTGAGAAAGAAGATCGAAGATGATATCAGAAAATGGAAAGATGCCCTTGTTCTTGGGTAGGAAGAACCAAGACAGTGAAAATGGTCGTTGGGATACAGATTTAATGCAATCCCAATCAAATGCCAATAGCATATCTCACACAATGATAAAAAAAATTACCCAAATTTCACTTAGAACCACAAGTGACCTAGAATAGCAAAAGCAATTCTGGGCAATAAAGGCAAGGCAGTGGGCCTTTATTGACACTAAAATTATACTACAAAGCTACTGTGATAAAAACAGCATGATACTGGCAAAATACAAAACTGAAGATTAATGGAACAGATTAGAAGATTCAGAAACAACTCCAAATGCTCAGCCACCTTATTTTTGACAAAAGAGCAAATACTTTTGCTGAAAGAAAGACAGTCTCTTTAATAAACGGTGATGGAAAAAGTCTGGCTTACCACATGCTGAAGTTTAAGATTAGACCCATATCTTTCACTATGCA
>NW_004524628.1:2678937-2694427 GCF_000260255.1 Octodon degus
TAAAGAGATAACCCACAAGTGGGAAAAAATGTTTGCCAGCTGTCTCTCAAACAGAAGACTAATGTCTAGAATACATAGAGCACTCAAAAAAATCAGACTGCCCCCCCAAATTTAAAGACTCAATGAAAAAATGAGCACCTGAGATAAATACATACTTCCAGAGGAGTAAGTAGAAATGTCAATAAATATCTGAAAAAATTCAACATCTCTGGTCATTTGAGAGATGCAAATTGAAATAATGGTGAGATTTCATTTCATTCCAGAAAGAATGGTTATCAAGAAATTAGCCAAATGGGCCAGGGAGATGGCTCTGTAGAATAAGTGCTTGCCTGGCAAGCGCAAGGGCCTGAGTTTAATCCCTGGTTCCACCAAAAAGAAAAAAAAGAAAAGAAAAGAAAAGAAAAGAAAAGAAAAGAAAGAAGGAAAGAAAGAAAGAAAGAAAGAAAGAAAGAAAGAAAGAAAGAAAGAAATCAAACAATAACAAGTGCTGGTGGGGATGTGGGAAAAAAGGATCCTTCTTCACTGCTGGTGGGAATGTAGACTGGTTCTCAAAAACTAAACTAGAGATTCTATTTGACTGAGCTATTTCCCTTCTTGGTATTATCCCAAAAGAATTGAAAGCATCATACCACAGTGATATATGTGTATTCATGTTTGTAGCAGCACTGTTTGTAGTACCTACATCTTGGAAACAACCCAAATGCCATCAACAGATAAATGGCTAAAGAAGACATGGGATTTTTATACAATGGAATATAATTCTGCCCTAAAGAAGGGCAAGCTTGAGACATTTCCAGGTAAATGAATGCACTTGAGACCATACTCTTTAAATGAAATAAACCAGACGCAAGTATGTAAATACCACTTTGTTTTTCTGGTGTGAAAAACTGAAAGTATAAAATAAAGAACAAAATGTGTCATAGATATTATGAAACAGGAAGGAAATGTTCCAGTGGGGAGGGGAGCTAGGGTGGGATAGGATGAAAGGAAAGAAGGGAAAAGAAAATAAGATGATGTGCAAAAATGGAAACAAAACTTTTATAAATAAGGAGGGGGAAAGGGGCTGAAGAGAGAGGAGAGGAATGGGGGAAAGGAAGCAAGAGATGTCATGCGCAAGTGTGGATCCTGCTAGGCTTTGGGTCTTGCTTTCGCCCCAAAGCCTCATGCAGTCAGGGAGACAGGGTTCTAGAGTCTGACTCACGGTCCAGCGCTGGGACTATGGGCATGAGCACTACACTCACCCTGGATGGGTAGCCCGCCTACAATATAAGGGACAGAAAAAGTCTTCTCTCACACTCCTTTTTGCTCTTGCTACTTTTGCTGTCTTCTTCTATCATTAAATATTTCCTCCGTGCCTCGCCACCCTGCCTCAGAGCCAGCCAAGTATGGACAGAAACCTCCACAAACTATAAGCTAAATGAACCTTTCCTTCCTTTAGTTTGGGCATCAAGTATTTTGTCTCAGCAACAAGAGAGAAGTAACTAAGATAGATTCCTAATGATAAATGTTTTCATTATTTGTATTTAAAATATACCAATAAAATTTTTAAAAGAAAGACAAATCTCCCATCTCTGGCTTTCCCTCCCAGAAATTCTGATTTATTTGGTGTGGAGGCTAATCCAGGACACTGGAAACTTTAAACCTCCCCGTTTGGTCCCTGGCCCCTAGAGATACCCAGGCTGATATTCCCGGTGTCATACCCTGAGCCCCCAGACAGGCACAGTCTCTGTGCAAAGACCAAGAAGATCCACAACACACAGGAGCACAGCCCAGCAGATGCGCAGAGTGGGTGCAAAGTACCACTGTCACCGGGCCCCAGTTACTCATCTCTTCCGAGGCTTCATTTCCCCGTCCAAAAGCGGGGAGGCCAGTTTCCCTGGACCGCTCATGGGATTTTGCAAGAGAGATGAGAGAGCACCAGCAGAATGTGGACAGAGCTGGCCTGCTGAAAGCCTAACCGCGCCTTCCCCTGTGTACCGATCTGCCACATTCTGACTACCTGGATACGGTGGAAAGCCCCGCCTCCAGGGCTTGGATACCCAATGAGTGAGTGTATCTGCAATTTGTAGAAAATAAGAAATAGGGAAAATTGATATAAGGCAAATGTTGATGTGAAATTTTCCCAAGATGCATGTTATGCTCTGTATCTAGCTGTTCCCCTAAAGCCTTGTGTAACAGGGTGGGCTTCTAGAGCTTTTGATTGATCCTTGGCCCAGTGCTGGGATTTTGGGTGTGAGTGCTACACCCGCCCTGGGGCAGGCAGCCTGCATACAATGTAAGGGAGGGAGAGGGGCTTGCTCTCTGCCGCTGCTCCTCCCTTTTTGCACGTGCTGCTTTGGCTGTCTTCCATTGCCAGGAACTGCTGCCCTCTGCCGTGTGCCGCCCTGCTTGGAGCCAGCTGAGCATGGACTGAAATCCCCACAAACTGTGACCTAAATAGACCTTTCCTCCTTAATTTTAGGTGTTGAGTATTTTGTCTCAGCAACAAGAGAGAAAAGTAACCATGACAATGTATATTTAAGGGGACTGTCTTAGCTTCTTCGGGCAGCTAGGGCACAACTGCTGCAGACTGGGTAGTTTAAGTAGTGGACTATCTCCCTCAGCCCTGGGGATGGGGAAGCCCGAGGTCAAGCCTCTGCAGATTTGCAGGTTTGATGTCTAGTGAGGACGCATTTCCTGGTTTATAAAGTCTTCTGACTGCATCCTCCTGGGGTGGAAAAACAGGGATCTTCTCTCAGACAAGGACTAAGTGCCACAGGGCTGCAAAGTCCAAGGCCATTACGACTCAGATTTGTGTCTCCATAATGAGATAAACACTTCTACAAACTTCCAGAGATTAAAAAAAAAAAAAAAAAAAAGCACCCAGATCTTACACAGCCAACCACCTGTTCTCGAGCTTCTTGCTACCCACAGGGCTTGAACACTCACCTTTCTGGAAGGGCAACTCCAGAGGGAAAACGGCCAAGCAAAGAAATGAGCAGGCTACATTGTAGGGAGTGTTTGTCTGATGCTAACTTCTGACCCTGCCGCTGGAGCTGGCTGAGGTCTCGGAGCGATTTAGTTAACCTGAGAATTGCATCCCTGTCCCGGTGTGGCCTGGAAAGGGCCCGGCTCTTGGCATTGGAAGTGTGGCCAATAGCCCCGGCTGAGCCTTCTCGCATGCATCCGGGTTCAGTCCTGGAAGCTGCCACAGGTCAAGGTCTTGCTGAGGCTGGGTGACGGAGCAGTTGCCTGGCCTTTCAGCCCCACCCACTCTGCAGCTGCTCCACAGCCTGCTGTCCCCAGGCTGTATTTGGGCTGTCTTGGATTTAAAATAAAACACAACAAAAAAATCTGCTTTTTTTTTTTTTTTTTTTTTTTTTTTTTTTTTTTTTTTTTTTTTTTTTTTTTTTTTTTTTTTTTTTTTTTTTTTTTTTTGGTAGGTGTAGGTAGTTACCATAGCAACTGTCCTTTGCATTCACTTGTGTTTTGCAAAAATTTTCCTCTTGTGTGTCTGGTTCTTCTGTCTCCGTTGACTAGTGAGCTCCCAGGGGAAGGGACGTCTGGAGGCTGCTGTCTTTCTCCTGCAGGGGAGCCAAGGTTCTGGCTTCAGGATTCTAAGGAAGCCATAAGAAGTAGCCAAACTATTGAGACAGACTAACCCACCACCCTGATTCAGAGGCTGCCCAATAGCAAGCTGGTTCTGAGAGACCAACCTATTTAAGCCTTGTCCTAGCACTCTGACCTGTACTGTCACTGTCTCCACATTACAGGTGAGGAAACTGAGGCACAGAGTAGCTAAATAACAAGTCAAGCCACCACAGCTGATCAAAGTGGAGGGCCTGGATGCAAAGCCTGGCTGGGGGTCACCAGAGCCTGCAGTGGTTCTAGAGAGGCTTTCTCCAAGAGTCCCCAATCCTGGCTGGCCCAGCAAATGCATATGACACGTGGATGCCCATGCACACACACTTGATGAATTGGGACCTTGGGATGGAGGCTTTGAGTTCTAGGGATCTGAATTTGAGCTCTCCAGCTAGCTCACCGGGGTTGGACCGTGGACAGTTACCAGGGTCCCCGAGCCAGAGGCCCACTTCTGCAGCTTCAGCGCTGACTTGTCTGGCCTCACTGCAGCCTGTGAAGAGGAGCCAGAGATTCTGGGAGTGGCACTAGAGAGGAACCCTTGCTAAGCTTCTGACAGAGCCTAAGAGTCACCTGGCCAGTGCCCTCGAAGCTCCTCAGTCTGTCACTGCAGCGCGCGCGTCCTACTTTGTCTAGGGGCCAGGGACACCGAGGCCCCTGCCACACTGCAGTGGGCAGCAGCTCTGTGCTTGAGCCCACCTCATGCTGCTCAGCATGTAGCACAGCTGAGAGCCTGGAGACAACATCCAGGACAAGTCAGTGTCCGTGCTGAAACCCAGTTTCCCCCTGCATAGGGTGTCTGCGGTACTTCCCAAAGATTGGCTGCTTTTGCCATCCGCAGGAGGGGGTGGTTCCCTGTTTCCTCCATTCCCACACCCAGCAGCCTGAGGGGTGCAGGTGGCCACCAACCCTCAGGGGAGGATGATAAGGAGCAAGTTGTGGAACTGAGATCACACCTAAGCCTGAGAAATTTCCTCCTTGCTGCTGAAAGTGAAGGACAGAGACGCAGAAGAAGGAGAAGCGCTGCCCTGTGAGGTGGAGCAGAAGTCAGTGTAGCTGGAAGTCGGTGGGTGTGGAAGGTTAGGGCTGGCCGGGGGAGCCTGAGGTCCCTGTGTTGGTACCACGTAATAAAGATGATAACATATTTGCAGAAAGAACATCACTTCCAGGGTATGCAAGAATGCTGCAAAATAATGTGTGGCCCGAGATGGATGCATCCAGATCCCATCCCAGAGGTGCTTCTCACCACCCCAGGGAGAGGTGGGCTCCAGGTGTCAGCCTCTGGTGTCTGGGTGGGCCTGCAACTGTGGCAGAAGAGGTGTTCTGTGACTTCAGAGGCCAGATCTGCCGAGACAGCGCAGCTTCCTGTTGGTCCTCCGGGGACACGGATTAGGCTCTCTCAGCACCTCATGAGGGAGGCCAGGCCACAGGGATAGGCACACGAGCCCAGCTAGCTGCCCCAGCTGGAGTCCCACAACAGCCCGTTCAGCCACAGACCAGGAGTGAGGAAGCCTTTGGGGGACTCCAGCCCCACCCCCTCCTGACCACAGCTGCAGGAGGGGCTGAGTGATAAGGGCCCATCAGAGCGCAGTCAGCCCCCAGGACCACCGGAGCAAAGGAAAGCGATAACTGGCAGCATGTAAGCTTCTGAGCTTGGAGGAGGCTCATTACAGAGCCTCGAGTCACCGCAGGAAGAGGGGGAAAGCTATTTTAACCAAGATCTGGCAAGAGCGCAGCGTCTGGGCTCTGGGAGCAGTGTACATTCTCACTTTCAGTGCTGGACACTATCTAGAAGTGCAGTAGCTATTTCTAGCATTTTTATCTCATTACGCTAGTTTAACAAGAAAGTCAAATACAGTCGCTTTGCAAGCAGCAAGGGGACGGGGGCAGTGACGAGTGTGTACCTCGTGGTCCTCTCCACCTTGAAGGCAGACGGACCCCAGATGACATCCGCTAACAGTGATGGAAAGAAACAGGCGGGCATCCAAGAAGTGTGTGAGAGGGTGTATGTGTGAATGAGTGTGTCATTGTGTGTCTGTGTGTGTTTGTGTGTGTGTGTGCGCTTTACTCATAGTGATCAGAGCTTTAAACAAAACATGGAAGAAAGACTAGGAATGTTAATAAAAGAATACACATGTAGAAAGGACTGCCTAGACTTTAGGAGGCTGTAGTCTTTGTGGCTCATTGTCTAGGGAACTCTGCCTGCTCAGGGATCCCCCTGGCTCCTGCTTCATCCCCAGCTGGGAGTCCCCATGAGGAGGGGAAGCTGCTGACTCAGCAGCTGGGAGCCCTCTCCCTCCCCTCCCCCTCTTCTAGTAAGCACAGCACTGTAGCTCTGGCCAGCCAGACTTTGTTACCCACATCTGAGAGGGTGCAGGTCAAGCTGCACAGCAGGCCTGCTGACTCCCTATCTCAGTAGCCCCAGTTATGAGGGCTTCCTTTTGCTTCCTCTCTTCTTTCTCTGCCCTGTCTCACTGAGCCCTGCCCAGGCTGGCACTCAGGCAAACCAGGAAGGTCATGTGTGCTGTCTTCTCACAGGATGCCCCGTAAGATGTGAAGGAAGGACAGCAAGCCCAGATGGCCTGGTCCCCCCTTTGAACAGGTCACCCGCAAGCCTTGTGCTAGTGGAAAGGCTCTCTGGTCTGGGTAGCCACCCACTGCTGCGGGGCCTTTTCCTGAACTCTGCCTTGGCCACAGGATAGCGTCTCGAGAAGATACAGAGCTGGAGCACTCCTTGTGGTTCCAGATTGGCTTGGTGCAGTTGTGGGCTCTCCTTGAGGCACAGCTAGGGAGCAGGCTTCAGAGGGCGTGAGGGGGAGAGCACTGAGGCGTGCAGTCAGCGCTTGCTGAGGGGCTGCGGTGAGCTACTGTCTTTCTACCCAACACCACATGGCCCTTGGTGATCCATGTTCTAGGGAGGGACAAACTGAAGCTGGCGGGGGGTGACTTGTCCCCTATCACAGGTGAGCAGACAGGATTGAGCCCCCTCACGTCCCTAAACCAGGATACTTCTGTATAAGACACACCTGGCATATAGCAGGAGCTTCTTAAATATGGTTGAAAAATATGGATGGGCAGATGATGGAAGGATGGATGGATGGATGGATGGATGGATGGATGGATGGATGGATGAAAGGGTAGAAGGGTAGATGGATGGATAGATGATAGATGATGGATGGAAAGATGGACGAATGATGGATGGATGGGTGGATTGATGTGAATGGATGGGTGGGTGGATGGGTGGATGGGTGAACTCATCAGATGCAGGTTCTCAAGCTGGGCCCCTAATGATAGGTGTGTAGACTTTACACACAAAAAAATTCAAGACAGTGTATCCCAAACTGGCAGGCAAAATGAAGCTTGCAGAACTGCTAGGATGGAAGGGAACAGAGAGCAGAGGCTGGGATGATGCCTCAGGCAATTATGCCCACACTCTTGGCATCAACAGAGCCCTGGGAGGGGTCCTCCCCCTGAAAGCCCGTGTGTCTAGGCTGGGCCTGCTCAAGTGTTGGCAGGGGATGACTGAATGGGGAGGTGATGCTCCTGCCAGCCTCTTACCACCCAGCCTCTATGGTTGGGTAGCCAGGGAAGCCTGGGCCTATGGAAGGGGCTAAGAATGGGATAACAAGCCATTTGGGGCATATCCACCCATCTATATGCATGTACCTGAAATAGGTATTTTATAAAGAAGATAGGTTTATTTAGCTCAGTTTTAGAGACTGAAAGGCCAAGCTTGTGTGGTTCTATCTATTCTGTCTCTGGTGAGGACCCCAAGGACTCTGTCCCAGTACAGAAGGTGGCATCATGGTAGAAGGGATGAGACTTTACAACAAGGCAGGGAGTCAGACATTCGGGGTCCTTGTGCCCTCTGTGCAAAGTAGCATACCTGGGCCCCTCCCGGCAGCACCGCCCAGTGGCCTGGCCAGCCTTCTGTCCCAAGGCCCTGCCTCCCAAAGAAGCTATCACCTCTCAGTGACACAGCTCTGAGGTCAACCTTCCAGCAGGTGAACCTTTAGGGGACACATTCCAACCATCTCCAACCACACCAAGGGCCATGAGCCATCACTATTGTCATCACCACTATCTTCATCCCTGATCTTTTTGTTGGTTTATTTGTTTTCTAGCTCTGGGGATTGAACCCAACCTCTCTACAGCCTTTTTTAAAATTTGTTTTTAGTTCTGAGACTAGATCTCACTAAACTGCTAAGTTGTCCAGACTGGGCTTGAGCTGAACTCCAATCCTCCTGCCTCAGCCTCCAGAGTTCTGAGACTGCAGGCCAGTATCACTAGCAGGCTCTCCGGCATCACCAATTCTCCACAGTGAGGCTACGTGGCTAAGGGGGCTGGGAGGGCTTGCCAGGTCCTAGCCGCCCTCTGTCACCAGCAGCTGTGTACCCTGGCACACACCTTGTGGTGTGAGGGGACCTCACTTTTCTCGTATGTGAAATGGGGTAACTCACAGGCAGGTGGAGGACTGGTTCAGCTGGCCAAATGGAACAAACCGTTAGGTAGATTAAAAAAGGAAAAACTCAAGAGATCTACAACATGGTAACTACAGTAACACTGTATATTTCAAAGTTGGTTAAAGTAAGTTCTAAACGTTCTCAACACAAGAAAGGCAATTATATGAGGCAATATACACATGAATTAGTTTGATACAGCTATTCCTCAACATACATATTTTAAAACATGTTGTATGCAATAAATAGATAAATACATAAAACTTTCATCAATTGAAAATACATTTTTGAGTCAGGCTAACATACCTATCTCCTCAATCATCTATCATTTGTTTATGGTGAAAATTCATATATATATACATTGAAGCATTATCAAGTATTTATGGATCAGTTTAGAAATGATATAAATAGAAGCAATGTTTTTGATTTTGAAGTACAAAGGGAAATAGATCTTTTTTCTATGAAATATATTCAATAATGTTTTTTTAAAAGATAGGCAGTGGATGATAGTACACGATAATCCCATCATTCTGGGAGGCTGAGGCAGGAAGACTGAGCAACTGCCCAGCCTGGGCAATTTAGCAATTTAGTGAGGCTCTGTCTCAGAGTAAAAGTGGGGTGCAGGTGGAATTCAGTGCGAAGGCCCCGGCTCCAATCTCCAGGACGGCAGCAATGATAGACGGCAAGTAGATAGGTAGATAGATAGATAATATGGATGATGGATGATAGAGACACAGATAGACAGACAGAAAAGATAACGCACATAAAGGGCTTAGTCTCTTGCCCAACACATGGCGTCAGTCTGATTAGTGTGTAGTCACGGCTGTTTTTGTCATTAGCAAGCCTTTCTGTGACTGCACTGGGCCATTCCCGCAGGTCCTGATTTAGGTGGACAGGAAGATGACTTGGCAGAGGACGGAGATGGAGGAAGACTCAGGCTGCACCCCCTGCCTAGTGTCCCCCCTGCCCCCGCCTCCCCACACCTACCGGCTCTCCCTTTCCCTGCCCGGCGCCTCCCTCCCTGCTGGGGCAGAGCCGGCTCTCCCTGGGCACAGGCTCCTAGGCCACTGGCCAACATGCTGGTACTTTATGGCTTTCTTGTTTGCTCCCAGAGGCATAAAATCCAAGCTTACCAAACAGAAGTCACACTTAGCCCTGCATCTTGAGAGGTGAATTCCACCCTTATCACTGCCCAGAACACTCAGTGCCCAGGGGACAGTGGCAGCTCTGCTCTGGCTTGGTGACCTTTGGCACTGTCACCCCTGCAGTCATAAGGCAGGAGGGGCAGGGAGTCAGGCGGGCTGGGGAAAAGCCCAGAGGTCCAGCCAGCCTTAAACCTCTGCACCTTAGTGTCCTTGTTGCTACAAAACAGGCTTCAGGACCGGCACCTTCTCACTGGCTGTCTTGGCTAAGAATTAATCAGATGACACGGTGAACAGTTCATCCAGTGTCTGGCCTGTGCCAAGGACTCAACATCACTGCGGGGGGGATAGCAGGAAGCTGGATCTCTCCACAGGGTGAGCCTCTGACATGGCGTCATGAACCTGGCTCCTAGAGAGACCTGGTGGGAAGATGGGGGTGGTGGGCGAGCGGGCACACTCCTGGAGAAGGACGTGGGTACAAATCAGAGAGAGGTTGGCGCCCAGATATTTTATCCAAAAGTCTGCCAAACACTCTCTTGGTCATGTCAGCCACAACTGTGAAACATGCTTGACTACCTTGTATGCCAGAACCCTTTGGGGACAGGGGTGTCGAGTAAGTCTGGAGGCGAGGCTTTTGGTGGCCCAAGGTATAGACAACACATTGGAAGGAAGAGACAGCACGGGGTGTGACACGGTGCCTGACCTTTGGGAACAAAGCTTGGCAGGTGCTGCCACAAGGGCTGCCTACTAGCCTGTCTATAACACCTGCTCAGGACACCATGTAAGAGGCTACTGGTACTCCTCGTATCTGTCCAGCTCTGGGTTGGATGCAGCCGCTGGGCCTGTACAACGTGAGCAGAAGCAACACGGAGCACTTCAGTGACACTGAGAGTGGAAGCACAGTTTGCCACTCTCTCCCTCTCTCACCATGATGCCTGGTGACACTCAGGATGCTAGAAGCTCCATCGCCAGTGTCCTGGAAGCAAGAGGAAGGGGTAGTAAAGATCTGGGGTTTGTTATCACCAGGCAGCCTGACTCACCCCAAGAAGTGGGTGATCATGGGGTGATAGCAGCACACAGGAGGCAAGTGGGGTCCTCAGACACCACAAGGTATGGCTCCCCTGCAGAGGGAAGGGTCCCCCAGCCTGGGAAGGAGCTCCTGGAGGAGGACTGGGTGGGTGCACAGTTAGGCAGGAGCCAGAGGGTGCAAAGGCCCAGGTGGGCAGGCGGAGCCCACAGGGGTCTAGAACACTTTTTTAAAAAAATTGTTGTTGTTATTGTTGCTGTTGTTTGAGACAGGGTTTCACTGTTAAGTTCAGGAATTCATGGAAATCCCTCTCACTACCTCCCGAGTTCTGGAATCACAAGGGTGTGCCCTCACACACAGTCTGAAAATATATTTGAATGCCTGAAAAGAAGATGCCTGCAGTGGTCTTAGAAGAGCTGATATCTAATTTTCCCTTTCACGGGCCAGACACACACAGGAAACACGACCCATCTGCTTCTGATGTCACCATCAGGCTGAGCAGTGCAGAAGCTGGTGTGATCAGCAGGCGGACAGCAGGCAACACGTGGACCTTAGGTCAGCTCCCTGCTCCAGGAAGCCCTCTCGGACCATCCTACCCAGAGGCCCTTCCCCTCAATCCTGGTGTGTTTTGTTACCTGGAGGAAGATGCATACCTAGGAGTAGAGAGGCAGGTGTGGAAGCAACACCGTGGGTCGTCCCACCCCTTCTGTGCCGCAGGTTCTTCCTTCACTATCTGCAGAGTGTCAGGTATTATTCTACGTCTTGTGGGCCAGTGCCAGCCCTCTTGGGCCCTTTATGTCAACATGAAAGAAAATCAACAATAACAACAAAAATGCAAAGATAGAAGAAATAGATTTTTTTTAAGTTATGATATTGAAATAAAGAAAATGAACAAGACTTGCAATAAAAAAAATACAAAAGGGACCAACCTTAGATAAGGTCGGTTGACATCAGTCTTGAATGGATAGCCCTAAAGACCAAGCTGCGCAGGGTGGGCTGCTATAAGAAGATCAGGGCCATCCTGGGATCTGTGAAAGGGAGGAGGGTGACTGAGGAGCAGAGTTAGGAGGAGAGGGAGGAGCAGACCCTGGGGAGTCCTAGCAGAGCTTGGGGAGGACGGTCCAGGCTCTGAAGAGGTGGATACAGGATACATGCCAGTGTGAGCCAATGAGACTCACTGGTGGGTGACAGGAGCGAGGAGGACCTGCTTGAGAAGAGAGCCTGGGAGGGTGACGAAGGCTGGGGGAGGGTGGGGCAGGTCTGCCAGGGAGGGTGGCCGTGTGCTCGGTGTGTGTACTTGTTTGTGGTCTCCTGGCAGAAACATGAAGGCTGTAGGACCTGCTGCTTGTCAGAAGGCAGCTAAGAGAAGCCCAGGCTGGGGTTTAGATTTGGCTTCGTTGGCATCAAAGTCGTTATTCCTACCTGAAAGATATAAGGAAGAGTGGCATCCAGCAATAGGGAATGGAGGAGGCCCTCAGAAAAGGGGAGGTGGGGAGCAAGAGGACAGCAGCAAGAGAGCGCAGAGCATGTCTCAGTGGACTTAGATGGAGCCAAGCTGAGCCACTGTGGCCTTGGCCAAGAAGTCGTGGAGAGCCCTGGGGGCTCATCAGGACTCAGTGTGTCCCAGCGGAAGAGGTAAGAAGGCCCATAGAGTGTAAATAAATCCAGTCCTCGGAGCAGCCTAACTGCAAATAAAGGAATGAGGAGGTAGCTGCCTAGAGGAGGAGCTGGCGAAGAGCTGAGAAAAGCAGAGCTGGGCGATGTGTGGAGCTGTCCAGAGACAGGAAGAGAGAGCTCAAAGCTGGAGAAGTGCTCAGGCAGCAGGAGAGTACAGAGGGGGCCTCTGGCCA
The DNA here is from genome assembly GCF_000260255.1 of Octodon degus. Lineage (NCBI taxonomy): Eukaryota > Metazoa > Chordata > Mammalia > Rodentia > Octodontidae > Octodon > Octodon degus. The sequence continues at coordinate 2,691,035 of NW_004524628.1, forward strand.
ACCTCGCAGGAAGGAAGGAGCAGGAGAGAGGTCCGTGCTGGGAAGCGGGGTTGAGCTTCGTGGGACTATGCGGAAGTGGCGGGTGGAGAGAGAGTGTGAGCGCAGAGCAGAGCATGGGGTGCTGGAGGCCTCCTGAGAGCAGTGGGGTCCACGCTGGCAGCACGGAGCGCTGCGTGCGGGCCAACTGAGGGCAAGGAGCGGTTGCTGTGAGATCATTTCTGGCCACCAGCCTGGGGGCAGCATGGAGAGTTGATGATTTGGGGTGCAACTGAGGTAAACTGTGCCTGGCAGCAGTGTGGAGGGGACTCTGGAGAGATGGCGAGAAGTCCTGGCACTGGGGATGGACAAGAAAGCTGGGATGACAGTGACCATGGCTGCAGGACTGGGCATGGAAAGAGGCCAGGTTTCAGCAGGAGACAGTGGGCCAGGTGTGGCTGCAAGCTCAGGGCCAGTGAAGAGCCTGGAGCAAGTGGCCTGCAAGAAGGGCAGGGGCCCAGGACACAGAGCGGCAGTGCTGCGTGGCCGCCTGATTGGAGGTGGATGTCACCAAGGCTGCCGGTGACCTATGGAGGAGGGGACCAGACTGACTGAGGACAGGCAGCCCATGATGCTGTCTCTGACTCCATCCAGGAGCCTTGCAAGCCCCTGGACCCCCTTGAAGCCCCCTGCCAGCCTCTGCCATTTTGGTTTTCACTTTCGGAACTTCAGCACCTTCATTTGTAAAAAGGAGGACAATTCACATTTGTCATCCCAAAGTTGCTGGGAAGACCAAAGGAAATAATTCTGGCCAAGAACCCCAAATGGTGTCCCCAGGGCTTCAATACCAACCTTGCAGGGAGCTGAACTGTAACCTTCCAAAAGGTGCACCGCGTCCTAACCCCAGACCTGCGAATGTGACCTCACTTAGGAAAAGCTTCCCTGCAGAAGTAATTACATCAAAGAAGGTGAGCTGAGACCATTTTGGATTACATGAGACTTAAATATAGTGGAAGTGTCCCTATAAAAAAAAAACAGAAGACACGAGAGCCTGGGATGTGGAACATGCCCCACAGGACAGAAGGCCTGGTGACAATGGAAACAGAGATTGGAGGGATGCAGCCATAGCCAAGAATTGCTGGAGCCCTCCAAAGCCGGCCTAGGCAGGAAGGGTTGTGTCCTCGAGCCTCAGGGAGCATGGCCTCATGCTAGACTTCTGGTCTCTAGAACAGGAAAGAATGTACTTCTGTTGTTTGAAGCCACTGCAGGTAGGGTGCCTTGTAGTGGCAGCCCTAGGAAACCACAGAGCCCTCATAGGTCCACAGCACGGTAATCCTCTCCCTGGTGACCGGCATGAGTGGCCGCCACCATGGAAACTGCTGGTTACCATTGTCTCGCCTGTACTCTTGGCTCAGCAAGGGATTCAGCGAGGCGCACTGCCACGGTGACCACAGAGGCGCTGGCGCACGTATGCGGGCAACACGATAGCCATAGGGGTCCAGAGTGGCCATCGTTGTGTATGTTGAGGTCAGAGGAGAGGATGGCCTGGTCCCCAGTGTATAGACAGAGCCTGTGGTCTCACGGGTGAGGACCATGGAAGCGAGGAGGGTTCCCTTTTTGCTGGCTGCAGTTCAGGCCCAGGTCCCACATGGCTTGGAGGAAGCCAGGCCTGCAGTGCAGGGAAGCAGGCTGTGCTCTCTAGAGGCTGCTAGGTAGCACTGATCACTAAACTCAGTCATCAGAACTGCCCCCAGGGATGGGGAGATAGCTCAGAGGCCTAAGCGCCTGCCTGGCAAGCGCAGGGTCCTGAGTTTGATCCCCAGTATTGCATGCCAGACCAGCCTGGAACTGGGCGTGGTGGTGCATGCCTATTATCCCAGTTCTGGGGAGGCTGAGACAGGAGGATCACTACAAGTCCAAACTGAGTAGCAAGACCCTGTATCAAATAAATAGATAAAAATTTAAGAAACAAGCTGCTCCCAGACAGCAGCCGCAGAAGGACAGGCAGCTGGGGGTGGGGGAGAGGAGAGCGCTTCATGCGCTAGGTCTGCCTACCCTTTGGCCACCCCATCCCAACTTTAGGAGATGAAGCCTGCAGTCAGGATATCCTCCCTGGGCCAGGCCTGCGGCTATTTTGGATGCTTTTCCACTGAAAATCACGGCAGGCAGTGGGGTAAGGTGGTGCACACCTATAATCCCAGGCTGAGGTAGGATTGCAAGTTTAAGCTCAGCCTGAACAGTTTAGAAATTTACTGAGATCCTGTTTTAAAAGTAAAATAAGAGCTGAGATATAGCTTAATTCAATGCCCAGTACTGTCTAAACAAACAAACAATGTGGCAGGCTTTGAAAGAATAACTTTCAGTCCTAGAAAACATGAGAAAGAAGGTTGTGGCATTTGGGAACGTGGAAAGAATTTGGTCTCTCTGAAACTAGAGTTTTTATTTGATGTTTCTTGGAAAGAAACCATTTAGCTTATTTTATATAGTTCTTCTGTTCTTCAAAGGGTTCAGAAGCAGGGAAAAAATCATAAATAATCTAAAAAATGTTGTACTTAATCTTACAATTGCTGCTGTCCCTTCCCCCAGCCTTTCTAATAAGGCCTATTTATAGGCCCTGAGAAGTACTGCTGGGGGAGAACAAATCTCCGTCCAGTTTTACAACAATGAAAGTGCCTTTTCCCGGCCTTGGAGATCTTTCTCTTAAGCCAGCCTGGTATTATTTACACAAGTGGACATATGTGACTCAGGAGGTCAAAGTCCCCTGGGTTTTACACCTGCCCTAGAAAGGGCTGGCACATATAAGAAAGGGCATCTGCAGGCCAGGAACGGGCTTGGTTGATTCACATGGCTCCCTGTGCCCTGCTCTGGACTCTTGCTGTTAGGCTTCCCCTGCGCCTGGCCCTCCCCCCTGCTTGTCATGAGTAATTGGTCACATGGGCCACACCTAGGGTTTCGGTCACAGGGAGCGATCTTGCCCTCATGCCTCAGACTGCCTGGCTGTCTGGCTGGCTGTCTTTGATCTAAGCTTTCATGGCCCCGGCAGGTGGGTCACTTCTGTGACCTGGACCCAGCCAGAGGCGACAAGGATGTGAGCCAGGAGGACAGTAGAACTGGGTCCCTCTGATGCTCAGAGATAGCAAGCAGAAGTATTTGATGATCAAGTAAGAGACAGCAGTGCCCGGATGCCCCGGCCTTCTGGTGGGCATGGAAGCTAAGTGGGCTTTCCTCTGGGCAGGGCTTTGAGAAACTTCTGTCCAAGGGCCAGCCAGTTCCACAGAGAGACACTGTCTGAGGTCTGCAGGGAAATGGGGAGCTGCTCTTCTCCCACCTAGTACAATTTTCTGAGTTTTCTGAGAGCTGCATTCTCCTTCAGGTGTGCCTTGCCCATCGACTGCGTCCTGACCCTGGGGATGCAAG
>NW_004524628.1:2709983-2742274 GCF_000260255.1 Octodon degus
CCAGCCCAAGATAATAAACCCAATTATATGACAGGAACAATAGAGAGGTAAATGAGACGGCAGAGAGCAGAGTGTGTCTGGGAAGGTGGGTGGAGGAGCCGGGCAGGAGGGCACCAGGGCTAATCCTCCCTGGACCCTGACGGCAGTGAGCGGCCTCTGGGCTGGAACTGCGCTCCGGAAGGGCAAACAGCCGGGGACGTAGAGTAAGTGGCAGGAAGGGATTTGATTTCTCATAATAAACCGAGATGAATGATGACCGAGCTGTAGGATGGTTCCCCCACGGACTCATCCCCCAGTGGAAAGACAGGGCCTGGTGTCTCTAGGGTGCTCCAGGGACACCACAGGCGTTCTGCTCTTAAGATGTAAAATGCCTCCATCTCTATAGCAGTGTTGGCAGTGTGCCTGCAGGGACTCCCACACACTGATGGGGTGGGCGGGGTCATGGCAATGCCCTTGAGTGGGGTTCGAGCCCACTTCCTAGGGGAACAGCTGGTGCAGAGAAGACCACTGAATGGGGACAGCAGCATGGATGCCCCAAGATGCACCCCACGGGGCAGGAGGGGGACTGGAGGCAAGCGGAAGCTGACCTGCAGCCCCAGCTCTAGAGCCATCCTTCCAAGATATGCATGGGACAGCCCATCTAGTGCACAGAGAATTTAACTACATCTTAATACCCAAAATTTACAGTGAAACAATGCTCTCTTGCTCTATCAGGGGAAGCAGGTGCTTGGAAACAAAAGGGAACTAGACTCTAGGTTGCCCGAGGCGCCTGGCCAGGGGGCACTAGCCACCCACAGGGGCAGCTCTTAGTTTGGCTTCCTTCTCTTGCAGAGGGAGACCACAGAGGGAGATGGGCTTTGTTCTGAAGAGGTCAGCTATTGTAGAGCAGCCTTTCAAACCCTGGGTGCCCAAGCTTAGGGACAGAATTACCTAGTGCCGCTGCTCAATGAAATGACGTGGCAGATATGCCAGTGTAGCTCTCCCCACTCTGACTGGCTGGAGGAGGCGGGCTGGGATACGCCCCCAGTCTACAACCCCTGCCAAGAACCCACCAAGCGCCGTGCTCACGCTCCCAAAATGGAGATGTAACATGGGCATCAGCATGACTGAGACAGGAGCCCAGCCACCTTCCTCCTTTGGCACAAGCCTGGAGCCTGGGCAGCCCCTCATTCTTCCGAGAGGAAGGAAGCTCTGCTTCGGACTGGAAGCATGCCTCAGAGTACGCCGTGAAGGGAGAAGAGGCCCCAGCAAGTGATTCCAAAGCTCAGCTCACAGTCTGTCTAGCCAGTGCAGGTGACAAGCCCACGAATCTGGGCTCCACCAGCAGGGCCAAATAAATCCATGATGGGGGGAGGAGTGTGCAGCGAAAAACAGATGTGCACGGCACGATAAAAGCAAAGGTCAAGCGAAATCAGAAATCACATCAAGAAAGACTCATCCGAGCACCAAAGTGAGATTCAAGCAGCAGAAGTAGGTAGGAGTCTCCCGGCAGCCAACGTAACAAAGGAAATGTGCCAGTATCTGCATCATCCTATCAGAGCTGGTTCAATTCTATATTCTCAGAAACAAAAAGGTCTGGTGCGGGGCTAGGTTAACAACCCAGACGCAGAGGAACTTAACTCGATCAGGAACAGGCTTCTCGGCATTTCAACCCTGAAGCCCAAAGGCATCTTACGCTTTCCCCTTCCTATGTAGATTTATTACTAAGAAGTGGTAATGCTCTAGGAGACTGAATTCTGGACTGCGGACCGACGGAGGACAGAGGGAATCTGCTCTAGATCCTGGCGACTGTGAAGGTGATGTCCGCTCCTCTAGTGCTCACGAGGAGCACGCAGAGCCCTAGACCCTGCTGGCATGTGCAGGCTGGAACCGCAGCGTCCCTCTGCCTTCTCACACCTCACAGCCCATGCTGTGTTTATTTACACGGCAGCCAAGTGGGACAGGGGTCAGGCGGAAGGGCTAGTGAGCCGTGAGCACCCAGGGGCCTCCTCTCCACTTTCAGACAGAAAACTTAAGTCCACCTCGGTTCAAATTTCAGAGCACACTGCGCCTGTCAGGTTGAACGGACATCATCCGAAGACCAAACTCGATGTCTATTTATCACCATGGCAACCAGGGCATTTCATTTACATAGCTTCTGCCTAACAGCTTGGTGGTACACAGCTGCACAAGGTGGGGGTTGGCCGCGCACACCAGGACTGAGCCTGCCTCCAGCACTGCAGGTGAGCAAAGCTGAGGCCAGGCTGGTACGGTGACCACGAGGTCTTTAAAGGTCACATAAAAACTGTGCTTTCATGAACCAAACCTTTATCTTATTTTCAATGAGCCATTTCAAGAAAACTATTTCAGCTAAAGCATTTTGTGGGACTAAAAATCACTTCTCAGGTTCACGCCCAGTTGGGGCTGTGTGCACCCGATATTCCTCCAGCTGCCCACCACACACTGCTGCCTGGGGGGCTTTAGCTCTCAGACCCCAGGACCCAGGGCCAGGGCTGGCTGCTGGCTGGGGTGACTGACTCCTGACCACCGTGTTGGAAGGCTGCGGCTGGCCCCCGAGGAGCCGGAGCCTGCTCTTCCAGCTCTGTGAGGCCCAAGCTGAACCACTCGATGCGGAGCAGGAACACTCTGTTCTGAAGTGCTCGGGCCTCAGAAAAGTGCTAAGTGAGACGTAACGCACCTTAACCACAACCAAACCCTATCCGCCCTGGCTCAGCCGGTAGGAGTCCTGCCAAGGGTGACATAAGCAGCTTATTATTTTTGTGTGTCTGCAGAGGGCCAAGGCTTCCTCTGTGTGCATCTTCATTTCCTCCTCCAGACGTGAAAAAAATCACCCCGTGAGACCTCCCTGGAGTCCCCTTCAGGCACCTGCATCTTCTCCTGGTCATATGCTAATGGGCAAGCAGCCTGCAGGCATAGCACCTGCAGACTGACGGGGACCCTCACGTGGTGGGGATGCACACCAGCGCACCCAGCCTGCCCCAGCCAGCCACCCAGCGCCCCACCTCCTCGCACTTTTGTGTACAACGCAGCACGCGCCAGAGGGGCCAAACACACGCTTGCTTCACAAGCGGTTCCTCGGCATTTAAAAGACAAATAGGCAAACAGAGTCCCTGGTTTGCCAGGGCCTAAGGTCTGACTCCAAAGTCACTGAGCTTCTCCAAGAGTCCTACTGTCCCAGGAGAACACACTCTGTCCCCAACAAGCCACAGAAAGCCCTTTTGAGACTCTGAACACAAGTTCCCCCACAAGTCCATAGAGGGAAAAAAACCTAAACCTAAGTGCCCACCAGCTTCTGGCCACCACACTGGTAGCACTGCCAGGTGTGTCCCAAGAGAGGTGTGGAAGGCTCCTAAAAGGAGCCTCTAGTCCAAAGAAAACCCTTTCAACACCTGAAAATGGTGTCACCAACGACAAGCACAGATTTAGCTCTGGTCCCCATGACTGCTTTTGCAGTGAAAAGTGCCATTCCATAATCCCTGTAAGTTGGGCAACTCTCCGTGTTATGAGTTAGATCTAATTTGAATTTCATATTTGATAGCCTCTTAATGAGTTGTTTTTCAGACAGTAGCAGAAAGCAGCTTTTTTTTTTTTTTTTTTTAAATGAAATTCCACTAGTCAGTTAAGGAAGGCCCTGGAGGAACAATGCTGAGGACGCGCATCTCTGGTGCCTCTGGTCACCAAGCAACCTCCAGGCGGGGCTGCTCCACTGAACGTTGCTCACAGGTTCACGATCTATGGAAGGAACTGTGAGGACGCACAGAGGATCCTACTTCTCAGGAGGGATAGTCACATAAAGATTAAGTTTGTCATAGTACAGCAAACGGGTATGCAGGGACCCTGTGCATGCTTCCGTTCGGCTTCTGTTTAATTACAACTCCTCTGCAGGCCACCTCTTCCCTCTGCTTTCTCTGACTCAGGGCTACACTTTGGTCTACAGAACTTCAATCAATTCATGCCCACACATGTCGGGGACAGAGAAGGAAGTAGGCAGTGTAAACAAAAGATGCCCTGTTTCTTGTGATCAGATGAGTCTTCATCCACTTCCTGCCCCATCTGCAGAGTCCATCGGAGCTTCCTTCATGGCTGTCCACGGCTGTGTACCGCTGGAGCATCCCCCAGTCACCACACACCGCGAGCAGCCTCGCTGGCTGGAAACACAGACCACACGGCCCAGAAGACAGATCCCAGGAGCAGTAAGGGCCGGTAAGGGCTGCAGAAAGGTTCATTAACTCTGAAAACAAAAAGCCTTCAAGTTCTGAAGGGCCCACACTCCTCCACTGCCCCAAGGTCAAGATGCCCACCCAAAGGGACACCAGGCCTTCAGAGCCAGTGTTCACGTTGGCACAGGGCCATGACCTGCACCAGCTGACGTCACCTGCAGCAGACAGGCCAGCACGTGCCCTCGTGCAGTTTCGGAGTCTTGGAAGGAACCAGTGAGGCTTGCTTCTGAACACAGAAATCTGGCTGTCTCTGTACTGAGGCTCTCTACCTCCCAGGATGAGGAGGAGGCTTCGTGGCACCAGCTGTCCTGCTGCCACACACACCTTGCCGCTCTGCTAAAAGCAAGGGTTCATCCGTCCATCACCTCAAGATAGCCAGCGTCTCTGATCTCCTCCTCCCTCCAGGCCCCTGGCATCCTTGTGTCCCCCAGCTTGCCCACCCCCTACAAGTCCTGTGTATGTGTCCCACGCTGCCAGGTGGACACAAGAAGTAGAGACAGCACACCATGTGGCTGCCGTCAACCCAGTGACCAACACCTCCAAGGGCTCATCAAACCCCAAGGCTTGGGCTTTGACTCACAGCTACTGAGGTTCAGCGGGCCGCACCGGCCCAGTGGGTGAGACACCAAGGTATCAAGGTACATGATATACACAGAGCAACTCAAGCACAGTGACCCACGGGACACACCAGAAGCCACAAACCCGAGAAGGCAAAGGAAACAAATTATGGAGGAGAGGAAAGTTCCCCCTCTTTTACAAGCTCTTTGCTGCCATTAAATGATTTAGACTGTTAACTCTATAGCAGACGACACCACCCTTGAACAGCACCAAGAAGGGGACAGAGGGACACCATGTGACTCTGGAGCCAAGGTACTAGGGACAAAGATAGCAGCATTTTTGTACCAAGCCCGTGATGGCATCATGCAGAAATATCAGGCAAACCAGCTGCTTTGAGGCTACGGTTTTCCAGCTCCTTCACAAAGGGCACTGTCACAAGGGCAAAGGCTGAGAAGCGGTGCCAAATGAGTGGAACAAGGGACAAGGCACCAAAATTCAAGGAATGACCCTAGGTTGAATCTGGCACCAGAAAATACCTTTGTAATTATTATTATTTTTTCTTTTTTGGTGAGGTGGGTCTACAAAGGACATTTGGGAACTGATAGAGCTGAAGTCTGTAGATCAGATGACAGCAGTGGGACACAGTTCACTTCCCGATTTTGGCAGTTAGGCTGTGGCTACGCAGGAGAGCACTCTTCTTCCTAGGAAATACTGAAGGACCAAGAGCCAGGGCAAGGGTACCACGTGGAAACAGTACGGACATGTGTCAACAGGGGCACTGTTAAAGCAAATGTGACAACCTGTGCGCACTGGGGACTCGCAGGTGGCACACTAGCAGAGTTCTCTGTGCCTTTCTTTCAACACTGATGGAAACCTGAAGTTATTTTTAGAGCAAAGTTGGCAAAACTTCTCACTGACATGGAGCAGCAAGGCTCTGTGCCAGCTCCCTGGTGGCCAGGGGGGACACCAGGGGTGAAGAGCCGCGCTCACCTGCCATGTGCCCCTCGCCTCCTTCAGGTCTGGCTTTGCAGCCCTGTACCACAGGCCACCACTAGTACTGACAACTACGCAAGACATCCTCTTTCTCTAACTGGAAAAACAGGAAAGCACCCTGTCGGGCTTGGTCAGGCTCTGGCTATGAAAGAGCAATGCTTTAAGGAAGGTTCTGAAACGGTGTCAGGCAAAACAGACAGGAGGAAATGCATAAAGAGGCTGAAACCACTGTGAAGCGGCGTGGCAGTACACGGGCACCCTGCAAAGCCGGCAGGTGATCTGAAGGCACGACACTGTAGACCATGGCCGGTGCCACCTCCCTGCGCCCGTGATGGGCCATCCCCAGCATTACCGACACCAGGTGGCTCCAACCTAACAACTATCAGGACAGCCGCTGGTGGCTTTGGGGGTCACTGTGCCACAGTCCAGACGTCCAGAGTCCAGTTTCTGAGCTGGCTATTTATATTCAATATGGAGAGTTCTTCTGTCCTCATTTTAGAGAAATTCTGTTACAGCCTGGAATCTCGCTAGTCCTTTCTGGAAGTATCCCAGCCTGCTAGGAAAGCTGAAGTCCTTTCTTAGTGACTGCACTTTAGCACTGAATTATATTTTTACGATATGCAAAAAATGCACAATTATAAAATCTTGCAAAACAGTCCAATAAGCCGAACATAAATTTGTTTTGACAAAAGCATGGGGAACAGTCGTCTCATGGGAAAGAACAGACGATCTTCTTAGATGCCCTGCTACACAAGACTCCAAGAAACAACCCTGGGAAGAGAAGTGAGGACATACATGCACGCTCACAGAAGCTGTGCACAGCCTCAGCCTCAATGTCAAGGTAAGATCACAAACCGCGCACCACCACCGGGACAGCCTCTGTCAGGGGACAGGCGGGTGGCCTTCTAGCTTTAGCCTATGTCTCATCCCCGTAGGGACCTGTACTCATGGGCTGATCTCAGCAGGCCCTGGGGAAGCCTTGTAGAGTTGTGAGTTCAAACTTTGTGGTTGAAAGAGAAACTTTTCAGAATATTCTTACAACAGTTCTGCAGCCAGCAGGCCTGTGTAGGGCATGAGAGCGGGAGCTGTGTGGCACAGCTGAGTGCCGAGCTCCTGGCTCCAGGACACTTGGGACCAGGCAGCCCCACCCCCAGGCAGGTCCACCCCCAAGAAACCTGCAAAGCCCCTTCAAGACAGGGGATGCTGGGCGCAGCATGATGGTAGTGTGTTGCCTTGATTCAGAAGTGACCTGACCTGCTGGACCCAGCCCAGAACCCGGGTTCTGGAGAGGCCCGCGTCTTCCTGGCTTCAGCATGAGGGCCAGCCTCCCAAACATACTGCAGCCCCGTTTCCACTGAGAACCAAGGCTAGCCGCGTGCAGTAACACCCAACTCCTAAGAACTATGGAGAATGTAATTTAATAGTAAATCATAGCATCAACCAACTTTCAAAAAAAAAAAAAAAAATCTACCACTTCATATGTGGGCTGCTGAGTACTTATGCTGTGTGAGCCCACCCGTGGCAGGGAGGTCTGCAGGCACGGGCCGGCTGAAGACGGCATCAGGAGCATGTCCTCAGCCCATTCCTCAGTGTGACACTTCCTGTGTGGTGACAGAGCTACAACTGCAGCACACTTCCAGCAGGCACATGGGCACACACCCACAGGACGACAGGAAGAGAAGCTGGCGTGCAAGGCCAGGCTCCGACAGAGACGCCGCCAGGCGGCCTGGCGAGAGTGCACGGAAGATGCGAGCAGTGTTAACCACCAAGAGCAAACCAGGAACGACTCAAAGTGACGGGCAGGGGACAGCTACTCGCGCAGCAGCAGCAGCAGCAGCAGCAGCAGCAGCAGCAGCAGCAGCAGCAGCAGCAGCAGCAGCAGCAGCAGCAGCAGCAGCAGCAGCAGCAGCAGCTGGCGGGGCCCAGGGCGGGCACTTAAAGTAGGACAGAAATTCCAGGATATTCTCAGCACGACTTTACCCAAGTCAAGGAAGGGAAAGAGATTTTACAACCAGTAAGAGGCACTTTCTATGAGACAGTAATTTTCAGGGAAAAAAATAAATAAAGCCAGAAGAGAAGTGACAGAATGAGATAATGGTATGAAGGACTATAACGTCGCCCATAAACTGAGATGAGCATCCTTCCTTTCTGATAAACAGGAATCTCCGAGGTGTCTCAAGGAACGTGCTCCATCATTCAGATCCCGCAACTGTCAGTGTGGCCCTCAGAGGACAGTCACTCACAACTGACCCACTTAAACCATCCTCAATACAGAAAAGGGGTCTCAACAGTCATAGGACACTCTACCAAATGAAAACGAAAGAAAAAAATTTAAATACACTGCATTTACACTTTTTTTTTTTTTTTTTTTTTGGTGAGAATCAAGAATCCATCTCCAAATTTATGTGGCAGTCAACTACCTTTATTTAAAGGTTGTCCACCCCAAACTGCACACCGTTGATTAGTGGCCTCCTAGCCACTCCCATCATACATGCGCAAGGACCACCGCAGGCCTAAGAGGGACAGCTCCCTCCGTGGGCTCAGGGCAGTTGCAGAGGGCAGGAGTTTTAGATTAGTGTTGACACTGCTCCCTGGAGCTCAGTGACAACGCACGTTGACATTCTAGCTCTGCAGAAGCGCTTCCCATGGACTGAAAACTACAGTCATAGTATTTAAACACATGGGAGTCTTTCAAAGCCTATAAATAACTTCCACTTTTAGCACTGATGTTTTAAGGTTTCTGCTCATGAAATACTTTGCAGCTTCCTACTATATGTTTTTAAGTGATTTAAGCCATGAAATTCAGCCATAAAACAAATGGAAAATAGTAGAGGCAAAAGAAGGGGCAGTCACATGTAGGGGATATCTTCGTGTCCAAAACCAGTATGCAGTCCTTGCTCGTCTTCATTTTGTCTCTTATAGTATGGAGTGAGGTGGGGAGCATTTGGGGAAGAGAAATAGCAAACACGTCCTTACCCTCCTCGGGTAAGAGGCATTAAACTCGTCTCCAATGCGTCGCAACTCATGCGCGATCCACATCTCTGGGCGCAGGTCCGGAGGTTCAGCCTGAGACTGCCTCATGGAAGCTGTGAGGATAAGCAGACAAGAAGTCACACGCGGGTCCACATGGCCCTGAAAACGTTCCACTCGTATGGTTCAAGATGCTGTGCCCCCACACTTGCTTCTGGAAGCTTCTAGAACCCAACCCCAAGCATGCACTCAAGCCGACAGTGGCAGAGCCTGCTGTGTAAGTGTGCCCAAAGAACAGGGGTGTAGATTAATTTCCTTTTACAGCACTGGAGGTTAAGAACGGCAAGAATTAAAAATGTCCATTTATACAGACTCAAGAAGAATGGTACAATGAAGATCACCCGAGAAACATGCTCAAGGGCTGTGGCTGCCCTTCAGCAGTAGTGCTTGCCCAGCACACACAAGGGAGACCCTACGTTCTCTTCCTTTTCTAGCCCAGGAAGAAAGGAAGGGAGGGAGGATAGACTTGGAACATACTAGAATATAAAAATTTAAGTTTGTCAGTAAATTAATCATTTTAATCTTTTGACAAGTCAAAGTTCCTAGGAAAATGTCAACCACTAGCTAGGAGTATGAGCTGGAACAGCGGTCCCTTCCAAAGGAAAATGGGACGGATGAGAAAACGGAGCAGTTGGTTTCCACAGAAGTAGGCTTGGGGACACAAACAGCCAGTCTTCCTGAGCAAGCGCCGCCCAGGGCCACAGGAAAGCACAACTGTATGTTTTGCTTCAATATTAATGCAGTCAATAAAGATGAGCTCAAGTCTGCAAACACCACATGGGGAGAGGAAGTGTTCGGGGCCAAGGAGCCAAGGCTTTTGGAAAGGAGAGAAGAGAGGACGGCTGGTCCTTTCACTAAGCGTCACTAACATCCACACCCGCGACATTTATCTGTTGGCTAATGAAACCACTAAAAGCCTTGTGACAGGCAAACATGAAGAACAAAACCGAGTCTTCACGGTCCCATCACACACCAGGGAAGCACTATTCACACACCTTACAGAAAGGCATCAGCCTTAGAGGAGAACGGTTCGGCCCCACATGTAGGAAGAGAGATAAGACCTGGGACTTCAACTGCTACTCGTGTTCAACTTCTGTGCACTTACTGTGAGCGCACGTACGAGGCAGTCACAGCCAGACACGCGTGCTGTCCTTAGCCACCGCCAAGTATGTAAGAACCTCAGATTTCACAGGAACACGGAATACAGCTTCCTGTTTTGGATTTTGGTGAAAGGTCCACAAAATTAATACTAAATCCTAGTTCTCTAAAAGCAGGTTAAGATGAACACATCAAAGTTGTTGCCATTTTTCTAAAAATTCTGGCTCCATTTTTCCTGCCTTTTTCACCTCAACTCAAATATATTTAGGAAAGATCCCTTGGAGTCTTAGGGCTCTGGAGAGGCAGGCATGGAGGGGTGGGGACACACAGACCTCTCCAGAGTCCCTGCACCCTGTGAATTGGCCAGGGGAGCTGCTAAGGGCAGCACAGGTGGGGAAGACAGAGGCTGGCAGGAGACACTTTTAGGATCACACAGAGATGCCCATGAATTGACATCTAATCATAAACAATTACTCAGGTCATATGTTTGTCACACAAGTATTTCTAATGTTAATCTGTAAAGCCTACTAAAATGTTATCTTGAAGGGGCCGGGGACACAGCTCAGCAGCATAAGCATCTGCCCCGCAAGTGCAAGGTGCCGAGTTCAATCCCCAGTACCGCAGAAACAAACAAGAATCATTGGCAGAAAAAGATTTCAAAAATGTAAACAATGCCTTTATAAATAAGGAGGGGAAGAAGAAGGGTAAGGGAATGGGGAAAATAACAAAAACAATCAAGTCATATCATGCCCTGGTACAAATTCCCTTCAATGAATGCGATCATCATGTATACGTAAAATGTACCAGAACAAATCAGTTCCTTAAAAAGAAAACAAGGCAGGATTTCAGTGATACAATGCCACCATGTCACCCTGATTTCTCCTGGGTTCAGTCCTTCATAGATGAACCCTCACAGATACCCAGTCATTATTGGCCTTTTATTAACAACCAGGTACTCTTTCCTCAACTTTCACAAAGCTAGAGAAAAGGACACCCCTTTCTTCCCTCAGGCCATAGTTGAGAGAAATCTGCCTTCAACCCTGGAGTCTGAAACAAGAAGAAAAACCAAGAAGAAAAACCAAGAAAGGTCACTGAAACAGAGATAGTTTCAAGCTGGTGGAGGGGTAAAAACTATGGGCCAAGGGACCCGGTGCTTAACAAATGGAGAATTTGCTGATATTCTCAAGGAGTACAGAGAGCTGTGGGGCCCAAGCCTCCCAGAAGGTGACTGGGCTCTGAGCTCTGCTTCCTGAGTATACGCTCTTGTGAATTAAAAGCTGCATTTCAAGCAACCGCCAGGTTTCTTCTGGACGAAGATACTTGGAAGTAGGCGTCACATTTCTCACAGTGCAAACCCAGACCGAAACGGCTGCCCTGGTCAACTGCCCCTGAACTGGTGGTGAGGTTTGCTGGATCCTACTAACACCTCACTTTCCAGGTTCATGTGGGGCTGGCAACTCCAAGCACCACCACAAGAGCCAGCCAGGCAGAAGTGGCTTTATCAAGATTCCTACCTAGAGAACACAGCAACCCAGCCCAGCTCTGAGGGGAACTACAGGTCCCAGTGGCCAAACTCAACTGTTCATCTTGGAGATAAATGCCCTTTCGGCTTTTGGCTAAGGAGATAAGCAGATGGTCTCTTTCTTCTATGGGAAGAGAAGCTGAGGAGCTAACTGCTAGTTAAATACACAGATGTAAACAGATCCGAAGGAGGAGTTCTCTCCAGTCAGCCTCAGCCAGTGGGAGTGTCCCAGAAGCCCCGGAGGCTGCAATCTTAAAGCCCTTAAGTGGTTCTGGTGCAGATAACCCAGAGACCAGACCCTGAGAAAAATGCAGGAAGGGTGAGAAACAACCGGAGATACCCCGGGGGCCCTGATCTTGTCTTGGAGAGTTAGATTAACCACAGAATGGTGCAGGCCAGGCCCAGCATACATTATAATTTGCTGGCAGCAGCTATAGATTAGTAAATAGGCTATCAACTTCACTTAGGTGTCATTTTAAAAACTGATTACAAAACAGTGTTGTACAATGTAAATAACAGAGAAGGCAGGTAGGTCTGGGCTACTTGAACACCGCACCTATAACTGTCTGCTTTTATTAGTGCATATTAATTTTACAAAATATTGGGTTTCACTGTAGCATTTTCATACATGCAGATAGAGCCTATTTTGATCAGACCTCCCTATCACCCTCCCTTATCTATTGTTTTTATTTCGTTTCTTTGGTGCTGGGGTAAGCCCCAGGGATGGGTGCAGGCTAGGCAAGCCTCCATCACTCACTGAACAGTTTAGTTTGTGAAAAGCAATTACGCTTGTCTTTCAGCAGTACTGGAAACTAAATCCAGGGCCTTCACACGGAGCTACATCCCCAGGCTTTTTAAAGATCGGTTCACTCTGGGACAGTATCTCACTAAGTAAGCTTCCCAGGCTGGCTTCAGCTTCCAGTCCATGCCTTACTGCCGCTGGCTGCAAATACAATTCTTCCTTGAATCTATAAACGTAGAATGAATGGCCTGTGTTCACTCCGCAGTAACACAGGCAGTGTGTACACAGTAGCACGGGGTGAGAAAGCGGGAGAAGGCAGCCAAAATTTGATTTTGAGTATTTTAAAAAAAACTCTGAGGCCTGGGGCAGGAGGGTGTCGGTATCCTGGGTACTGGCCAGCTGACCTGCAAGGGCAGAGAGGTACAGTTCCCTGCATATTAAAAAGGGTAGTAATTGCCGTTGTTGAGGCGGGGTCTCACTACCAGCATAGGCTGGCCTTGACCTCACTCTCGTACCCCAGGCTGGCCTCCAACTTGTGACCTTCCTGCTTCAGCCCCCAGAGTGCTGGGATTACAGGCATTCACCACCGCACCTGGCTAGGGGTAATAATTTTAATCTGTTAATACAGTACACTGTTCAGCATAAATTTCACAGCTTATTTCTCAAGTGACTAAGTATAGTATCTTTTGTAGGGGGTGGGGAAGGCCCTCCTAAACTTAACACTGGCATAATATTAGTGACTGTCACATTTGGTTTCACCTTCGGCCTGGCAGCTCCACAGTGGCGCCGGCTCAGGCAGAATTAAGGTATTTATACCCCGTAGTACCAGGTGGCTTAGTTCTGTCCCAGTCACCCATCACCCAAGGCACAGACTACAGTGGCAAGGAGTGTGTACCTGGAGCCACAGACCTGGCATGCTCAGCAGGCGACCTTCCTCAGCTCACCCTGGGACTCCATCCGCGTGCCCCCACTCACAGCCAGAGAACAGAGACTCCAAAGGTATTCCCCGGCTACAAGAGCA
The DNA here is from genome assembly GCF_000260255.1 of Octodon degus. Taxonomy (NCBI): domain Eukaryota; kingdom Metazoa; phylum Chordata; class Mammalia; order Rodentia; family Octodontidae; genus Octodon; species Octodon degus. The sequence continues at coordinate 2,723,168 of NW_004524628.1, forward strand.
AGGAACGGCGGCCATATGCTATTTTGCCATATGCAATCCGCTGCCACCGCAGGTGTTGCTACCTGGTCAGTAACACTGGCCCCTCATTTGAAACTAATGCTCTTAATACTAAGAAGGAAGGTCATATTTTCAACTTAGAAAGGCCAGCCAGATAATAGGTCAGCGGACTAAAGTGTCTGCTTAGGCAGAGCTCGGAGGCCGGGTTTGATCCCTCCTGGGAACCCCAAAGCTGCCTGCCCTGCCCCCGGGTACACTGAGAAGCAACTGAGACTGGGCTGGTGGCACCTGCTTGGGAGGCTGAAAACAGGCCAATCACTAAGAGTCTGATCTATGCACTGAGACCCTGTACTAAAAAAAAATAATAATAATAATAAAGAATTCTTCAAAGAAGAAATTCTGAGAAGAGCATTTTTACCTTGAGAACATGGAATTTCAGTGTTTAAGAAAGCACTTCACACCACAAATCCAATACTTAAACTTTAAGAAAACAAAATGAAATATCAGGTGCTCTTAATAGTGACGCTGACTCCAAAGCTGTCCAATCCATGGCAAAAGCCACCAGCCCCGCAGTCTCAGCCTGGGCCAGAGGGGACTGCCAGGGTCCAGTTTTCCCTGTACTTGGAACACAGAAGCCACCAAAGACAACTTTCCTAACACAGAGTATTAGAAATGGGCAATTCTGTTGTGTCCTATGTCAGCTGAATTTTCATCTAGGCTCTTAGGAATTATTCTGTTTGGAATCCAGAACTTACTGGTAACAACATTTCCTATGGCAAAAATACCATCAGGTGGAACCAAAGCATTTTTTTTTTACATGGTAAAAGGGAGGGAGGAGAGGAAGGCTTTACACCTGGGAACTTGTAGCAACTCAAAAATGAGTGTTATTTAGCAAACAAACAGTCCTGATTCCGCCACAGAACTCTTTTCCAAAACAGTAATTTAAAAAGTCAACAACAGAAGACAATTAATGTGGTTAAGTGGCTGATAGTGAAATTAGGCTGGGGCTTTTGAGAAGGACTTTCCACTGAGCTGTCAGCCCAGGCAGGGAAATAAAACACGAGAGATTGTCAACCTGTAATGAGCCCAATACTGTCAAACTAAACCCGATCTCTTACATGGCCAGGATCTTCCACCACACTGTCACAAATTGCAGGTGTTCAAAGGGACCAAAGTCCCACTGTGACCTTCACAGCCACTCTTTCAAAGTCCTGCCCCTCCTTGCCTGGGAAATGACCCCTGATGATGTGGGCACATGTGCTGGGTGCAGGCTCAGCTGCAAGCTCAGCTTGGGTACAGGTGGGCACAACCCTCACTGCCAAGGGTGGCTCCTGTGTCAGTCCCTGCCTACCACTGCGTGGTACCGGATGTTGAGGGTTCGCTGGCAGGAGCACGTCCCCCTGTACCGCAGTCTGTAGATGGCCAGTCATCCACAAACACTCGGACAGACTCAAAATCAGATTTTAAAGCTAACAATGGGAATAAAGCTCAATCAGTATTGCACTCAGAACTGAGAAAGGACTGCTTGGTCTCCCAAGAGACATGGGACGTGATTCTGAAGAAAAATAGCTGCTTGTATGAAACACAAAGGAGGACACACTTAGCCAAGTGCACACACATTCCGCTGGCACACAGGCTCTGGGGCTCCAAAGCAGTCATTCCCCCCACCCCCCGCTCTCCTAGGGTCGCCCATCTCCGTTCCCCAGGGAGATTCAGATTGCACCAGCCAGTGCCATATGGGACCTGTGAGGAACCACTTCCGCATGGCCTCAAACCAATTCCAAAAGAGAGACCCCCAAAAATGCCTAGAGGAGACACTGCCTCTGCGGGTGGCCACTTTGAAGCTCAAAGTTTATTTGGGGAACAAAAATGCTGGGATGTTTATTCAGCTCAATGACTGGCTTACTTAAGCATCTTCCAAAATATCTTTCGGAGTCAAGAGCTATCCACAGCTCACAAGAGGAAGGAAGCAATGAGGCAGCCTGTGGAGGCTGCCTCCCGAAGCCCTCCCGAACGCCAGGGGCCTTGTCTGCTCCCTGTGAGCCTCTGACACTGTGATGGGTCTGTCCTACTTGAGATCCACAAGTCTGATGGTTCTAGAATTATGAGTCAGAAATCAATTTCAAACACTTACACACACATACACACACACCCCTCATGTTCCTCCCTCCAGGTCTATTCCTTTACTTACAACTTTGCATTTCTTGGTAAGTCTTCCATCACGGGGCCATTGAATGGAAAGGAAAGCTATTACAAACAAAAAGCTAGAGTGTGTAGCATTATATAACTCAGCATTTCCTCAATGGAGTTTTCCCTGGCACACTCTTCTGGCAAGCCCAGGTTGTCACAAGAATGCAAGGCAGTGCCTCAGAAACGCGCTAGGACAGAAAGCCACCAGTGACAAAGTACTCGGATGGAGGCGGTGCTTCTCTGCTCCCTCTCCCAACGTGCACTGTCGGCTGCCTTTACGTGGTCATGAGTTAGGAGGGCAGAGCAAGCTGCTTTCATCGACCTCTAGGCTGATCATTTGGAAGTGCCAAGTTAGCCAGGGCTGTGGTGCTGGACTAAGTCTGGGAGCGAGAGTCCCGGAGGCTTTCTCCTTTCCCATTAGCTGCTTCTTATGATACAGTCCAAAGTTAATGGCACTATGGGTAGCGGGCTCTACCTCCTTACTCACTGCTTGTTCAGTCCCCAAAGCCCTGATTCTTGAGCTGTTCTCAACACACACCAGGGCTTGCCAAGAGCACACACGGACCCCAGCTCTAATGCTGTCTCCAACTTAGGTGGGAGACCTGGGCAGGAGCCCTCCGCACCAGGACGCTGGGACATCCTGGCCCCTGTGCCACATCCAGAGGCAGGGCTGTTTCCTCAGTCACTGCAGTCCATGCTGAAGGCCCCTGCGTGTTCAGGGTTCATCCTCGTAGGAGCGGAAATGCTCTCTTCTCACCCCAGCCCATTTGTGACACAGACCCTATGAAGGGAGGACAATCCATAACCTCTCTCCAACATCATCCCTTAGCAATGCAGCTGCCACCACATGCCCCAAACCTGGTCTTGGGCCACCTCTGTCTACATGTGCCACAGCTTGCCCTGCAAAGCCACTCCGTCACCATCCTGTCCCCTTTGCTCCACTGGCCATGAACTACTGCTCCAAACAAGACACAGTGGTATCCTGAACTCAGAATGGCATGGCAAGATGTGAGGCATTTCTGTTCCCTGGCGTGTCTGCACTGACCCCATCCCACAGGTTCCTGAGATAGCTCTGGCTCCCAAATGTCCTGAGGACTGAAAGATCTGACTATGCCATCTAAAAACAGCGAAGAATAAAACCCTCAGACTAAGTACAGGCAAAATGAAGATCAACCCTGAACTTATTTAGGACAAAGAAAGTAACCCCATTTCCCTTCTGCTGTCAGGGTCAACAACTTCCTATTCGGAAAACATACCTCACCAGTCACTCCATCAAGATCCCAAACCCAACTACATAAAGCAAGACTTTATAGAGATCTTTAAATAGTAAATGCGCAACTCCATATTCGTTAGTTCACTTAAGACTGCCTTTGAAAAAGTTTTAAGGAATCTGGAGTTGCCAGCTTTCAGTAGTCATAAATTGTTTCTAATCATAAATAAGATAGGGAATGAGAACTTATACCATAAATATAAAAGTTTCTGACTAAGGAGCGTGTCTCTTCCCCATGAAATCTAATACCACCAGTAGAAAACAGGTGATAAATATCTTTTCTTCTAAATTCACATTAAGGTTTCAAACATCTCTCTCATCTCAATAGCAAAGACCGAAAGCCATGGATCAAAAACAAGAGCAAATCCAGACTCCTTAAAAGCTAGCCCTTCAACTGTTTCTTAAATAAGACACAGAAAACAGCCTATCCGTATTAAAGTTAGAATGTACAGCAGCCATATATGTACTAAGTGAAGGTCTAATTCAACACAGATGCAAGGTCACCGATTACACACGGTACGGACCAGACACAATGAAAGCCTCCCACTTAGGCGAATTCACAGAAGACAGCTGCCTCTTTTTAGCTCATTTTGTATAAAAGGAAAAAACAAAACTTTCTACCTCAATTCCAGACACTATTTTGCATAATCACAAAGATGCAATCATTGTGCCTGGATGGTTAATGGTTTAAGTTTTTGTCCTTAAAGCACGCGTCTGTCCCAGTAGGGCCATGTGACTGCTCCCCAGGAAACCTAGACAGCGTGTGTGTGTGTGTGTGTGTGTGTGCGCGCGCGTGCGTGCGTGTGTGTGTTGAACAAGATGTGGAGCACACGCACACCAAAGGCATGGGGCACAGGGAGACATAAGCTCTCAAAAACAGAAATAAGTGTCAGAAGAACTGACCACTGCTTTCAAAGTAAGGAAACAGAAAGGTTGTGAGCAGTCCGAGTGGCGTAAGGAGTGGCTGAGCAGGGGGCAGCTGGTGTCCAAGGCACTCTGCGAGCTCCATGCAGCCAAGTCTGCTGGAGGCTCGGTTGGCCCAGGCTGTGACCTGTAAAAAGTGTCACATACATGGCTGTGCCATGTCTCCCACGCAGAAGACAGCTTCTGTGCCAGAAGGGAAGGAATGGCAAGCACACGAGGGACTTTACGGTGTGCAGAACTTGTGCTCCGGGACAGGTCTGTTCCACCTTCCAAAGCTCTGGTACCTCTTCAGGTTCCTCTTTCTTCCCTCTCCTGACCTCAGGGCAGAAGGGCCGCTGGCCAGCTCTGCCGCCTTATGCACTCCCTGGCCACTGAGTGGCCATGACACCATCTACTCCAGAGGAGGACAACGGTCCTCCGCCGGGCTTAAGGGCCTGCCCCAAGGCTGTGGTTAGTGGGAAGGCCAGCACTAGGCACGTTGCCCACTGCGATTTTCCAATGCCATCCTTCCCACCACACTACGAGAGGGGAAGGGAGAGAACATAAACTCCGCCCTGCAGGCCTGCGCTCTAAAGGCAGAGTGGTGGCCTTCGTAGCTGCACCCCATGAAGCCCAAGTAGACCCAGGGTGCTGTTGGCACCCTGCACCACATTAGGTATATCACTTGGTTCTTTTTAAATCCACAAATATTCATGTTCCTGCCATGGGTACCAACCTCTCTTAGTTTATAAGTTGCTCTGATGAGTTATATAGACTTTATGATCACATAGAGTAAACCAAAGATCCAAATTCTCACAGACCAATAGTGTCTATCCAGAATTCATTACTTTGTATTAAGAAATTTCTCAAGCAACTGAACACCAGATGACTCGATAAGAAAAGGAACTACTTGTTCTGCAGATGGAAGCCAGGGCCCTTGCACCCACAGGGCACCGGAGCCACCAGAGCTGCACCCCTGTCCCCAGAAGCTTTCTTGGACTCTTCTCTAGCCCGATTATGCCACTGAAAAGTAACTCACTTCACTCACCCCCAAGCACCTTCCCACATAGTCTTAAAAGGGAAACAGATCCCTTTCTGCTTTAACTGGCATCTTAAAAATAGAAGTGTGAAATTAGTCATTAAGTTCTTCTATAAAGCGCTTCTAAATTTTAGTAACTCCAGCCCAGGTACGTAACACGTTTTCAGGGAGGGGGCTGAGGGAGGGACCCCAGAGCTCCAAATGTTTGCATTTAACTCGTTTAAACTTCACACACTCTCTCCCTCTTCATCTGAAATGGTCAATGTGTTAAAGTTTCACTTGCAAAATTCCCCAAGATGGGTAGCAAGGCTCAAAGGGACCAAGCATTATGCCTCCGACAGAGGGCAGGTGTCAGGGCAGAGACCCAAACTCTAGGCCAGGCTTCGAAATGTGACAGAACCCAAGCCCTCTTCTGGGGTCCCAGGTTGCTTCCTTGCTCCCAAACTGCCATGAAACCTCCACTCCTGGTCCAGAGACACTCATGACAGGGACAGGAGCCATCACTGTGAGCGCAGAGGCCTGAGCCTAGAGCGGCCAGCTTCACCTGGGTGGCCAAACCCCGCCAAGGCCCTCACTCAGTTCAGGGGACGACGGGCACAGGCAGGAGCAGGAAGGGGCTTGCTCTGCGGAGTCTCAGCCAAATCCACTGCTACACATGAACCACATGGTCCTGGTCGGGACCAGGGACCTGAGAGGACACAGGTGAGTGAATGCTTCCCACGGGATGCTGGGGCTCCCGCCTTGTGGTGAGTGAGTTCTTACAAACCACAGAGGCCTGGCCACCAGGAGAGGATGTCTACGCTGTTAACTAGCACCAGGCCCTCTGCACAGGGAAAAACCCAAAAGCAACCAGGAAGGAGTTGTAACTCACGCAGAAGGAAATGCCAACATTTAAGAGAAGGATGGCTAATACTCTGCTATTTTTTCACCAAAAGAGTTTAATTGCCCTCGGGGAAAAGGGCAGCACCCATGGGACTGTCCTGTGGGAGGGGACACTCCCAGTGCTAACTCCCTGCACTACGTGAGAAGCCACGCTGTGTTCCACTGCTCCATACGCACAATTGTGAACGTGGTCAAATTTCTGCCACAGCTAATAGGTCGTCTCCAGCAGGTGCCCCGACCAAGCCCAGCCAGGCAGCATGGACTTGGCAGTGGAGCCCAGGCTCTCCTCAGGGCGAGGTTCAGGTTCACCAGCAGGTTAGGGCTGGTGCAGCCCTCCCCTCCCCTCCCCAGTCCCTCCCAGGTCAGTATCCGCAGATTGTCTTTTTCACCCATTTGTTTGCCCTGGGACCAGGCAGGTTAGAATTACGGTCACATTTCCAGACGAATTCCCTTCTGGCTGAGTTTCAGATTCTTGAAAGGACAGCACCTTTCCAGGGAGAACAAAAAGCGCACACTACACCACAGCCTGGGAAGCTCCCCGAGAGCCAGAGCCGGAGTCTCCACCAGCCGCTTTCTGCTTACCTGCTTATCCTAACACTCCTACAGCGGAGTCAAGCTCTGTGGGCCTCACCACGTAAAGACCCTGAGGTTTAGGCAGACTGAGGGGCTGGCTGAGGTCCCTGGGTGGACAGCGGAACAGGTGACCTGCCTAGACCTGCTCCGCACTGCCGTGATGAGCAGACTGTGCGTGTGGGGGCGGGAGGGGGGCAGCAGGCACCCACCGGATGGACACGTTCTACTTGCTAAAATTAAAAAAGCAGATGCCCCAGAAAGAGTAATTAGAGGACTAATGTCCAGGAGGAGGACAATGCGCCAAAAGCCTGACGTCACTTGGACGAAATCTTCACCTACACAAAGCACACCACGGCCTTCCCTGCTCAGAGACAGATTCTGGGTAACAAAGGCCAAGCTCAAAGAGCACAACTTACAATGGTTATCATTAGGTTTGTTCTGATGGCAGATGCTAGGTGTGCTGGCTCGGCAGGTGCGGCAAGGCGTGCAGGCAAGACCACCCAGACCCGAGCACGAGGAAACCCACTACAAACAGGCTGAGGTATTTTCCTAACCTTTGTGCGGTGCCTATGACTTCTTTAGCTCCACACTGGCTAACATCTCTTCTGTAACATCACGAAACTTCACCTCATACCAGGAGCACCATTATAGCTCTATGAACTAGAAAAAAGACAGCGCCTCAATGTGTGGAAGGGACGCTGAATAACTCGAGTTCTCCTGTCTCACTGGGACTGCGGAAACTGGTTTTCTGGCTGTATAAACAGTGCTACGATGACCCTCTTGTGTGTATGCTGCCTGCTGCTAGCATTTCCTCAAAGGGGAGGGAAGGTCAGCGCCTCCACTCTGTGTCAGCATGCGGGCCAGGAGTGAGGGTGTGCAGCTGGCGGGAGTCGGGGTGCTCTCCAAGGACAGAGATGGGACTGGCAGAGGAGCCGCAGCCAGACCAGGAGGTCTAACCAAAGGACTGGACAGGCTGGGGTGTCCATGGCTGCGAAGGATAACAGCGGACAGCAGCTGCCCAACATAGGGAGACAACTTAATGCTGGCGTGGCTGGTGGGATGCAGCCGGGAGCTGGGGTGCATGGGGGGCTCTCCCACTACGATCAGGAGGACCACAGATCCTAGTGGCTTTACAGTAGGACAGGCAGCGCTAGGCATCACTGCCCAGCCTTCAAGTAACTAATCTACGTAGACAGGTGTCCCCAAACTTCCCACCACATACCTCAATACAAAAAAAGCAGTAGGTGACCCATCTTTCCTGCTTTGTCATCCAAGTAGATACAACAGGACTTTGGATTCTCTTTAATAAGAAGCTCCCCTAGGGCATGTCAAATCTGACCTTGTTACCCAGACATTAAGGACATGTACAAGAGAACACACCCTGTAGGCATGCCAGTGTCCCACCCGGGAGGAGACAGTAGACACTGCGCTTAGGGTCTGGAAGACAGTGGCCTGATTACGGCTAAAATCTCAGTTTTCATGCTAAAAATCCTACTCCATATAAAGAATGAAAACAAACGGTTAAGGATGTGTTACACATTCTCAAGTTTTTGCTGCCAATGCCAATCAACAACACTCTATAGTCTTAATGTTTGTGTCTCCTAAGTAAGTGTATGCTGAAACCTAACCCCCACGGTGACAGTATCAGAAGGTGTCATCTGTTCCATATGGTTAGTGGCCTTACAACAGAGACCCTGCAAGACCCTCACCTCTTCCGCCCACGTGAGGACATAGCCTGAAGCTGCCACCTTTGAGTGAGGAAGCGAGACCCTCACATCACAGGAACCTACCTTGACTGAGGACAGAACTAAGAGGAATAAATTTCTGCTGCTTTTAGGCCTCAAGAGTCTATGGTACTCTATTCTGGCAGCCAAGGGGATCAAGACAAGTTCCAGTTGTAAATACACGTCAACATAGATTTCTAGTTCTGCTGAAGAGAAGCTGGCTGCCCCCAGATCCTTGTCTTATAACTAAGAACCTGGCCATAGCAAGGCAGGTGAACAATGCTGCGTGAGCTGTGGCCTTCTTGTCACTTTCCATGTGACCCAGAAAGGTGGTAGCAGAAGTCTCCAAATGGGAACCTTCCACAAGCACAGAGGGACAACGCTCCGGGAAGCTGCTGGCCCTCCCAAGTGGCTGGGGGAGAGGGTGACCCTTGGAAGGAACTCCTGTTCTATCTGAAAAGTGAGAGAAATAAACATTCTGGTCCGAGGGCTTCAGGGTAGCCAGTGGGAAGTGCTTTTTTTTTTTTTTTTTTTTTTTTTTTTCGGAACCGGGGATTGAACTCAGGCCTTTGTGCTTGCCAGGGAAGCGCTTATTCCACTGAGCCAGTTTACAGTCTTGATTGGCATTGGTTTTTTTTTTTTTTTTTTTTTTTTTTTTGGGAAGCATATCTTCCGGCTGATCCCAAGCCACTAGGAGAGGTACTCTCGTCCCAGTCCCTGCCAGGCAGAAGTGATCCTGGCCCCTGCCCAAGCTAGCCGGCTGCTGCCCGGTGGAAGCAGTCAAGGCAGTTGTTCCGATCTGGGGTAGGTACTTGGGGTCTTGTAGCCAGCTAAGCTCTATACCCCCTGGGCAGCCAGGGAAGGCGACAGGCACAGTAGTACACCTGTATCGATGAAGGTGGAGGAAGGTAGGGTTAGAGGCTAGCCCCTACCTCCCACCCTGAGAGGAACAGGGAGTCCATGGCAGCAGCCTGCAGAAGCAAGGTGGGAGGAGGCAGCCCTGCACCGTTTTCCCACTCTTGGGTGTCAAGAGCAGCCAGGGAGCCCCGGTATTCCACAGCCCAACTGGACTCAGTGGAGCCACATGAGCTGGTCCCCCCACTTTTGCCAAGAGTCAGTGAAGGACCACATAGGAATCTGAACTTCCACCTCACACCTGGTGAAAGCAGGCAGGAATCTTAAGAGTTGAAAAACACAGTTTAATTTTTTAAACTCCCTGGATGGGTTCCATAATAGGGTGGAAACATCAGGAGACACAATCAGAGAATAAGGGGACAGATCAGTGGAATTTCTTCCCTCGACCCACAGAAAATGTAATGCTAGAAGAATGAACTGAGTCCTGAGTTTCTCTAGGGTGGATCAAACTATCCTAAGCATCAAGGGCCCAGAAAACTACCCAAAAGCTTGAGAGCAGCCCAACCACAAACGGCTCCTGACTTAGAGGAGACACCACCTGAAGAACACCAGACTTCTCCTCGACGACCACGGAAGCAGAAGAAAGTGGCATGGTACCCAAAGAAAACTGCCAACTATCAATTCTGTCCAGTGAAATGCTCCTTCCAGAAGGAAGGGGAATAAAGACTTTCTCAGGAGGACAGCTGAGAGGATCCGGCGCCCACAGGCCTACCAAGGAACCCCCAACAGCAGGAAAGGCTAACAAAGGCTCAGGATTTCAGCAGCGAGGCCAGGCTGGAATACAACGCAGGAATAAATACAATAAACCAGTGAACGTCTCATGCGCTTCTTAAATCACATTTAATGGCTGAAGCAAAACTAGTAACACCACCTGGTACAGTACTCAAGGCGCACAGGAGAAATAGTTAAGATAATTATATCTGCAAAGTAGTCGAGGAACCGAACAACTAACTGAACGGGAAGTAAAGGCTTCTACGCTGCAGTTAAAGCGTAAAACATGCTATTGTGGATGCTGGCACGCCTGCAACGTTCCACCATGTGTGTATGTGTTGTACTGAAAATAACCTCCAAAAAACATTCAGAATAACATAAAAATATCCTAATCACTACCAAGATAGAACCCTAAAAAATGTTCAAAAAACCCACAGTCAGCCTAAAAAAAGAATATACAGGAAGCAGAAGCCAAAATAATGGCACACTTGCACAATCTCCTCAAATGCAAGAGGTCTAAATACACTATTTAAAAGACAGACGTGGCCAAGTAGATAAAGTAACTTTATTGAATGGTATAATGTATACAAAAAACTTCTTTCAAGTATAACATACGTAGGTTGAAAGCGAAAGGATGGAAAAAGACCACAGGAACATTAACGTGCATTTTTACAAAGCGGACATGGCTATATTAATAAGGTGGACGTCAATGATAAAATGGACCAGATGACTAGGAAGACAGGGCTAAACGCCAAATCCAGCGAACTGGAAGACAATGCTACACATCAGGGTCAAACAACAGCGTGTCCAAATACGCAAATCAAGCCAGGAGTTGAAGGATCAGGCGTCGCAACCCTTACCGCTGCAAATTTTACCACCATACTCTTAGCAACTAACAGAACCCTACACAGAAAAATCAGTAAGGATGCAGAAAGACTCAGCAATACAATCAAGCAGGGAGATGTAAACCGCACGCACACGGAGACACCCACGCAGGTGCCCACGCAGGTGGGCGTGCGTGCAAACCACCCCCCAAAATCAGAGGCTTTCCGAGCAGTCCTGGGTCATTCTGTGAGTAGACCACATTCTCAGCTGTAAAACAAACCTCAACAAGTTTAAAAGACAAAAACTAGGCAGAGTGTATTCTCTGGCCATAGTGGAATCAAAGAAAACAAGACAACAGGACAATCTCCACGTGCTTGGGACCATCCCCCCTTCCAAATAATTCACCATCAAAGGATATCTCATAGAAAATAAAGACATACGCAACCCAACAGAAACGAAAACAACGCACCACAGTGGTGGGACGCAGCTCACACGCAGGTGAGAAGGGACTTTCTGGCACTAAATGCATACGCTAGTGAAGAGGAATGTCTTCACAGCATTATGAAGAAACTAGACCATAAACAGAGCAAGCAGGAAGAGGGGTGAAACAATGCAACTGAAAACAGGGCAACAAAGAGAAATCAACTGAACAAAAAGTTGGTTTAGGAAAAACAATAAAACCTTCAGAAAGGTTCATGGAAATTTTAAAAAGACACAAAGTACCAATATCAGAAAAAAAAAAAAAAAGCATCTCTTTTAGGATTGTAAGGGAATAGTACACAAAGACTTCTCAATTTATAAATCCAATGACTTTCAAGACATGGACTAGTGCCTCAAAATCCAGAGACTTCCACAACTCAAGGAAGATGAAATAGACAATCTAAATAGTCCCATATTACTAAGAAATTAAATGTATGGAGGCTGGGAAGATAGCTCAGTGGAATAAACGCTTGCCGGGCAAGCGCAAGATCCTGAGTTCAATCCCTGGTGCCACCAAAAAAAAAAAAAAAAAAAAAAGTTCCAAGAAGAAATCTTACAGCCCAGATCACTTCACTAGAGAATACAGTACTGTAAAACATGTAAATACTGCACACCACGTCCCAGGCAGGGAAGACGTACACTGCGAATCACACAATGTACTGTATCATATCAGCAGGATACTGAAACAAAATCAGACCCATCAAATGGCATAAAATGCTTTATAAAATCTAGCACCACTCACAGTAAAAACATACTAATCTGCAAATAAAGGTAAAACCTTACCTTCTTAAGGCATATCTAAAATACTTTAATCACTAACTTTTAAGATAAAAAGCTTTTTTACGCCCTAAGACTAGCGACAAGGTATGGATGCCTGCGTTTGTCATTCTTATTAAAAGTGAGCAGTAAAAGCTCTAGCTATTAGAACAGGGCAAGAAAAAGAAAGAATGCAAAGATAGGGCCCGGGAGATAGCTCAGTGGCACAGGCGCCTGCCTGTCAAGTGCAAGGTCCTGAGTTTGATCCCCGGTACCAAAAAATAAAATAAAATAAAATGAATGCAAAGATAAGAAAGAAAAAAATTGTCCCTATTCCCTATTCGCAGATTACAGGACTATCTATCTTCCAAGAAATCTAGAAAACAAAACTTCCAGAATTAAGTTCAGCAAAGCTTCAGGAGACAAGATGAGAAGGCAAACACCAACTACATCTCTATACAGTAAAAAGGAACACAAGAGGGCCGGGGAGATGGCTCAGTGGAATAAGCGCTTCCCTGGCAAGCACAAGGACCTGAGTTCGATCCCCAGTTCCACCAAAAAAAAAAAGAAAGAAAGAAAGAAAAAGGAACACAAGAAACTGAAGTGAAAAGTACATTACTATTAAATGCTCCTATATTTTATTTAAGTATAATCTAAAATAAACAAACCATAAACAAGCTCTATGTACTGAAAAACGTGCCGCTGAATCTTAGAGGAGCCAAACGCGTTCACGGGCTCCAAGACTGCATGGAGTTATGAACGTACAGCGGCAAGTCCCCACACTGCCGCAGGAGGCAGCAGCCTCGCTTCCGGGCACGCATCCAGAGGAGCTCCCGGCAGTGCGCCCCCGGCAGTGCGCCGGCTCGTGTCCGGGTGCACACCAAGGCCCTTGATCAGAGGAGGCTGGATCCAGGGCAGGTGTTGCGGGGATGGAGCACGCCCTGCCCTGGGTGTGAGTGCTGCCGCTGGGCAGGAGGCCCAGACAGCAGAGACACCAGGAGGCTGCTGCTGTCACGTGCTACTGTTTCTGGTGCTGCAGTCTGTGTTCCACCACCTCCTACCGGCTCTGCGATGTCCCTCTGCCACCCCACTGTGTCTTAGAGCCAGCCAATTATGGCCTGACATCTCTACAAACTGTGAGCCAAAATAAAATTTTTATTTAACTTTGAGCATCAAGTATTTTATCTCAACAATGAGAAAAAGTAACAAGACAAGCAGAATCTTGAAAGGCTATTTGCAACAGCACACTTCAGAAGCACCAAAACACAGAAGCAAACTAAGCGTCCATTAAGGGATGAGAGGATAAACAAACTATGGTACCCACTTATACTGGAATAGTATGCAGCCCTAAAAAGTAGAGTACATATTACAACATAAGGGAATCTTGAAGAAACTACACTACATAAAATAAGCCCATCAAAGAGGGACAAATATTGTGATTCCACTTGGTCAAGATTATAGGGACACAATGCGGTGGTCTTCAGACTGGTGATCAGAATCAGGGGAAGGTAGGAATTAGTGTGGAACAGGAAGGCCCCATGGAAAATTACAAGTGTTTGGTGTGACCTCAGTCAGAGGCAAATAGCCAGTTGACCGGAGAGCTCAATTTGATAAATCATCGAGAAAGATTTTCATCCCAGGGAGTCTTCCTCATCTCTGCAGTCACACTGTTTTCTTTATAAATGCAATTTATTTTCAGCCCCAAACTAATTCATATCATTTGCAGGCCCTTTATAATTTCTAAAGAAATTTTGTGCTTTTGTTTAATAGGTAATAAATCCTTTTATAGTTTGTATTGGCAAAAAAAAAAAAAAAAAAAAAGATTATAGGGATAGAAAGTAGAATGGTGGTTGCCAGGGGTTGGGGAGGAGGAAGAGGAAGAGTTATGAATGGGCATAAAATCTCAATTCTGCAAGATGAAGAAGTTCTAGGGACCGGATGCACAATGATGTGAAGGTGCAGAGCACTACAGAACTGTGAACTCGAAACTGGTAAGATGGTAAGTTTTACGCCGTTGTTTTACGGCCAAGAAAGTATTTAAAATGTGTATCGCAGGTGCTATTGCCACATGTCACCCAGAAGAAAATGCTGGAGCGAGCGCTCCATTCTGGGCTTCTGTCCTCTCAGGCACTCCCTAGAACTGCAGGAACCAAGGGAGCTCCAATCTCAGAGGAGGGGCACCCATGCGACGAGGCTGAGGGGCGCACAGAGGAATGCGATTAGATTAGCCGCCAGGCGGGAGGCAGGCGCGCCAGCGAGCAGCTGTGACGCTGCCGCTTTCCACTCCCGCGACAGGGGCTTCATATCCTCCCCGAGCTGCCTCTTCTCAACTCCTACTTTCAAATGTGTTGGGCTCACGTACTTCAGAGAATAAGCGTGTGCAGGGTTTAATATATAATTTGCATTCAAAAACATACAACATAAAATATTCACCCAAAAAAGACACTCAGTGAACCGGCACTCAGGGCTGGCACTTGGTAAAATCACAAGAGAGCATTTGTTAATGAGTTAATCCTCCCAGTGTATGGAGGCCAAACAGAGTCAAAGTACAAAGCTGCACTCCTCCACGATAACGTAGTACTCTATCCACATCGTCACAAAAAGCAGAGACCCGGGGGAAACCCGAAGATTTTCTGGCGCAAACGTCCGATTACTACGCACCCCTGGTAAAACTTTACTTTGTTATCAGAACAAAGATGCAAAGATCAATAAAACCCCAGGACTGAGCTGTTTTCTCTCTACCCCAAGTCACTGAACAGAAAACTATTCTATGGCCAAAGGAGCCCCTGGCTAAGTAGAACCTCTTTTAACCTCATGTTCAAGTGGTTCAAAGTAATTATAAAGATGTCTTTGTGAGAAATGAATTTTGCAGTACATTCTCAAAAGGATCATTGGAGATCCTAAAGGAAACAGCTGAGCAAGGAGTACTAAACAAGGCCAAGAGATGAGAGAACCCTTTATCAGCGCAGTGCTAAGCGGTCTTCAGAGAAAGAGACTGTGAGGACGACCAGGGAAAGGAACTATGACAGCAATGATCACCTCAAGCTGGGCTTCATGATACACACCCATAATGCCAGCTACTCAGGCGGCTGAGGCAGGAGGATTAAGGGTTCAAATCCAGCCTGAGCAAATTAGCAAGACCTTGTCTTTAATGAACTCATATCGCCAAAATCCTCCCCTCTGACTAACACTTCGTTTCCTACCTTCCTTTCTACCCTAACTCATCCTCCTCCCCTCAGACAAATCTTCCAAGAACTTAAATGCTAAAAACTTTACCTTGGTCGATTAATTCCAACAAACTCCTTGCAATTTATCGTTTGTTCCTATGCATTCGACCCTCAGCTACCCGGCCACCCTAAGGGCACGCAGCACATTGAGGATCCATTCCGGGGCAGGTATAACCAGTCACTGAGGCTCACAATTTAGATTGTAATCTTTAAAGCTCTGTATCTGTCATCTCAAGTAACGGTGCTCACATTTTAATTAGCTTGTTAAGCCATGTTTGTCACCACAAAAAACATGCATGCTTGTCTTTACAGTAAAAGATACACTAACACATCCACCACTCCGGTGAACCAGGGAAGGGGAAACTATTTTCCTGCATTAAGCCACCACCTGCAGTGATTGCCACACAAGCCTGCAGTGTAAAAGTGTAACAGCTTCCACCGGGTCCTTAGAATAACAGGTTTTTAAATATACATTCCATAAAGACCCGTTCCCTCTGTAAGAACGCTCGCTGCAGCCCTGCATATACCCTAGACTGTATCATGGGCAGCAACTCCAAGAACTTCTACCTACGGCTGCTGTCGGCTCGGGAGTGGTTGCTCCAGCAGGAACTAAAGTAGTAGCACCAGCACAACTTCTAGGTGCTTTCCCCAGGGAGGGCTCTAATGCAATCTTCCCCAGCAGTCAGCAGGAGCCGCACAGCCCAACACATGGCCCTTGGCAGTTTTATCATTTTGCCTGATACTGCCCAGCCGTGTCCTGCCCAGCCACCACCCCGCTGAGGCTCCCAGCTCTTCCACACCAGTGCACACCCGCCCAACTGATCGCACTGAAAGGGATGAAGACCTCACTGTACCACATTGACAAATACAGAATTTCTCAGGCTGCTCCAGAATTCCTGGGCCTCATGGCTTTCAGTCAGCCTTTAGCATGGTATGACCTAAAAGCTAACTACAAGCCTAACTGGCCTTCCCAATAGTAACACTACCAATTCACGTGCATCTTATTGATGAGGAAGGGCTGATCTGGACAAATGCCAAAAGTAGGTCTGGTGCACAGCAATCAAGGCATCAATCTTTTCCACTAGTGGAGTTAAAGGACCAGGATTCTACAACTCAAAGTCACAAGCTAGAATGTCAAGAGTCTGGCTAAGAGCTGGGGAGATAGCTCAGCAGTCTAAGCATCTGCCTGGCAGGTGCAAGGACCTGGGTTCAATCCCCAGCACCACATGCTGCTGGCCTCAGGACCCTGGGCGCGCCATGCTGGCCACTGAAACTGGGTATGGTGGCTCATGCCTGTAATCCTAGCACTGGGGAGGCTGAGACAGGAGGATCACTATGGGTCCAAGCCGTGTAGTGAGATGCTGTACCAAATAAATAAATAATTTTTTTTTTTTTAAAAAAAGTCCAGCTAAGCTTGCAGATATTTCAATGTAGTTTATACAATGTCTTCAAGGATCTACATTAGTTGTCAGTGTTTAAATATTGGTGTATTGGGACTCAAAATCTCCATTCCTGGATCTTGTGCTAGAGGAATACCTGCCACTCTGAGACTGCATGTCCTGGTACGATCAGGTGACTCCAATGTAGAGAAGCAAACGCTTTCCAGTATGTCACCGTCCTCCCAGGTCATCCTTCCCTGCTTTAACTTCAGGCCTCTTGGGTATTCTACTTCAGGTCCTAACCCTGCCTTCTTGAAATAAAAACCTACAGCCTACCCTCATTAGCCCTATGTCCAAATACTGTGGAGAAACCCGAGTATGACATACCACCTTCACAGTTCTGCGTCGGCAATGCTTATGTGGATGAGTTCATTTTGTACAAACATCATTTTGAAACTAATGAACCTGCTACACCTTTAGTTACAGTTAGCTGTTTTCTGTAACTGTGCTGGTCCTTTTCAAGTAGAATGTCCTGAACACATAGACGGTTATAGTTCAACCACACCATGGTTAAATGATTTAGCTTAATGAAGCTAACAGATTCAAGCTTAGGGCCCCAAAGGCCGAAGAGCTATGCACATTGTAACAGTTTACAAAAATGTCATCTTGATATTTTAACACATCCTCCACTCCCATCAACTTACAGCGTACAACAGTTGAAGGGTTATATAAAAGGTCTTTAATGCGACACACAGCCTTGAACAGATATTCACACAACCACATGCCAACTGCCTCTTACCCGGGTATTGCTTACCCATTGCACTGAGATAATGGTTGAAGGCCTGGCAAGGAGGACTTGGGGTTTGTGTTGATTTGTCACAACTCATGGGTGCCGGGCTCCTGTCTGTGTCAAAAGAGAAATACCCACTGGAGGATCGAGACAGCAGGGAAGATCTTCTCACAAAGATGAAAAGCGGGGATCTGGTAGCAAAAGGGCCAGGGCTGGCCGGTGGGGCCAGCGGGCCCTGAGGGCTGCCGTGGGGGCAGCGGTCCCCTTCGCCTTCGGGATTACCTTGGGGCTCCGTCTGTAGGGAGGTAGGGGCCCCAGCCCTGAGCTGGGGCGGCCTCTCAGCAGGCTGCAATTGTCCACCTTCTCTGTCACACTCACAACTTACATCGGAAGGTTGCTTGGCCATTTGGTCTTTTTTTCTGCAAGGAAAGAAACAAACCTAAGATTACCCAGGAAAACAATAATTACAGCGAGATAAATCAGCAAACCATCACCTATTAGGGACCCTCAACAGTTCATCTCAAATACAGTACTGTAAAATCAAGTTGCGATGTTTACTTCTCCGACGATCTCCGAAATAAAAATGCACTTAAAATAACAAACGTATGATTATCCTTTTTGGCCACGGTGGGGAGGTGGAACCAAACCGCCAAACAAAACAGTAACAATGTCAATTACTCGTGAAACTGGTGCTTCTACATAAACAAATACACAAGTTGCAAGAGCAGCAGTCTGTCTGAAGTCTATTCACATGTGCTTTTTGCTCGGGACAGACTTGAATCAAGTCGGAAACTCCCAGCGGGCTCTGATTTCCCGGGATCAGATACCGCGCTGGAGCACAGCGGCAGGCGCAGATGCAGCGATTGCAGGCTGCCGCTGGCCGAGTTCCCAGCTCCGGCCCCATTGTTTGCCGAAACTGCTGAGGGCAGCAAGTCTGGGGAAGGTTTGGCAGCGGCCGTCAGCCGTAGTAAGTGCGTCACAATAGAGTTTGTAACTCTGAGCGCTGCTGGCCCGGCCCCGGAGCTCTCCGCCCCCGGTCCCTCCGGGTCCAGCCAGCGTGCCACACCGAACCGGGCAGAACTTCTCCGACCTGCAGTCACAATGCTAGGTGCACTGCTCGAAATGCGGGACCCCCTGCCCCGAGCCTCCCCCTGGCACCCCGTGCAAAGTCCACAACTAGCTCCGCGCGCTCGTCAACACCGGGCGCGGCGCCCCTCCATCCCAGACCTTCCCCTTCCCAGGCGGCCGCACCACCACTCACGTCCGCCCCTTCCCTTCCGAGCGTAGCGTCCGCGCCCCGGCGCGGGCCCCGCGGCGTCCAACCCGTGCCCTGCGCCGACTAGGCGCCCCTTGATTGTCACCGTGGAGGCGGCGCAGGAGACTAAGCCCGGCGCTAGGGTTCAAAACAACCCGGGCAGCGCAGAGCCCACGCCTGCCCGTCCGCCC